>NW_028234442.1:17502947-17505447 GCF_977035675.1 Penaeus japonicus
TATGTTCTCTACGAACCCACATAATATAGCATTTACAGCAATATCACTACTTGAATCATAAACAAATAAATAAGTAAACATTGATGGTGGAAATACAATAAATTATCTTTGCCCTAAATGCATAACTTCTGCAAATGAATTAATAAAAGCCTGTTGATTTACATCCAGATTTTTCTTTCCATTAAACTTCAAGGTCCAATTACAGTTTTGCATACACATGTTTTAGAAGGTAAACAATGCACTTGTTCAATAGATCAGTAAATTATATGACTTCTCTTCTAGTATACATGATGTTGCAAGTTGAAAGTAAATATACTATTTGATTTTAAAAAGAACAAAAACTCAATGACAATTTCAAGAGTGAGTACACATGTTGGTTTGTGTATCTGGTTTATAGACCTTTCCGGTGAAATTACATTCCGAAAGAGACCAGCCGAAGCTCTTTCCTGCTAGATCATACAAGGTGGAGATTCGTTAGCAACTGTCAGAGCGGCAAAGATGCAATAAGCCATAGTGACTACCTGACTGGATCTTTCTCCTAGCTGATTACTCTAATAAATACTTTTCCTTTTAACCCTTTCCCGACAGGGCACTCACATCACTACGACCGACCCCCTATGCAGGGGGCGATTGCATTATTGCAAAAACAACACACTGGCATGACGCCCCAGCATCGGGAGTTTGGCTGTGTCACACGGGTGTGACGCAACCGTCGTCATAGGGTTAAAATCATATAGCTTTTTCCAATCAATCTACAATAACTGTATCAGAAAAAATGTATGGATGAGGTTATGACACACACACACACACATATATATATATATATAAACTATATAACTGAATAGTAGTTTTGCCAAAAATCATATTCTATTTAGGAGAAATCTTGCTGTGAATATATCAACCTAGTCTTCAAAAATAATTCAACAAATTAACAATTTCAATTAATATATGCATTATCATACCTCTTGCTGGTATATAATACTTAATCAACAGGCACATCTTACATTCATATTTATGAATTGCCAAGACAGGGACTGAATGATTGATTATATACAGACAAAGTAACTCAACAATTGCTTTCCTTCTAAAGAACTTACAACCAACTCCTTAACCCATTCGCGCCTTTTAACTTGCTATCACATTCAGTGTATTTTGGGTCAGACGCTGGCAAGATATTTGGTCAAGGCTGGCGCTCGGGGTGAGCAGGCGTTCAGTGCTCGCTTGCGGGTAGTGCACCTGAGAATCCAGAGGCATTAAGCTTATGTATACAAAAACCCCGGCATTCCGACCATTTAGAGCCGGAATAGCCCCGGCGTGAATGGGTTAAGACCTATCTCAAATAACACACAGTCGTAAATCAAAATGAGAGATACGCAATAAATAAGCTTACTAATAACATCATTCAAGGTTTCTCTGAGACCTACATGCATTCAGTGCTCTGAAAAATACCAACAAACCTCCAACACATACATTCTGGCAGGACACACACGCACAAGATGGTGATCATGGCGATAAAATGTTGGTCCTGCTTTTGGTATTTATCACCAATGGTCGACAAAACTTCATGGATATTCCGCATAGTTTAGACTGGTTCCATACACGATAATAAATTGTTACGGCCATCTACCAGCTCAATCAGGCCGAAATTGATGCGATAGATTTTGGTTTGCAGCTGCGTCTATTCTGGCAAACGCTGTCACGGCATCACTACACTTTGATGTCTGAGTATACATTTGGTGTCTTTGAAGAAAAATTGTAGCATTACTTAAGACTTTGTAAAGATTTTCGTTTGATTCCTAATAGTGCTGTTATCCACGTAATTTCTGATTAAATTCCTTTTTTCCTCTTTGTTTACACAGTAATAACTTTTTCTCTACTAAATACATCAATTAACTCTTAAGTTTTCAATTTCCGAAACCTTACAAAAACATCTATTACCCTCCTTTTATATGCACATCCAAAACTATAATCGTGGACACCATTCCATGCTTCCAAGGTTTATGAATATCTCACTTATCTGCACTTCCCCACTGCATAACAAACTAGAAAAATCTTGTTAGAATTATATACACAATATAATGGTAACCAGAAATATCAACCTTCAAGGACTGTGGTTTAGCTCACTATTGTCCCTCATTTTCTAGACATTCATTAGAAAGCATTTTAACCTTGACACAAGGTATTTTCAGAACAACTCTCAACAGCAGATTCTTTTTGCAAATTTAGCCAAAATCATCCTTCAAACAGAGAAAAACAGAGCCTATTCCTATCTTTCAAGGAACAGATAAACTTAAATAACAATTTACAAACCCAATGCCAATCCCGTCTGCCAAAACAACCTCCCAACCCAATATAAAGTGTAATAGAATCAAACCCAACACTCACTCCCCTCATTACTAATCTAACTCATGAAATAAATCCTCCTGACATTAGAAAAAAATATATAAATCGCGTTGGAAACCCATACATTAGAAATAAAATCCCAGACGAGGTTCCTCCT
>NW_028234442.1:17510447-17515447 GCF_977035675.1 Penaeus japonicus
TTGAAGCAGAGACGTAGGTTGGAAGGAAAGTTGCCAAATGCATAAATGGAAAGTAGGCAGGTACATATATATATGCTTAACTAGATCAACAGAAAAAATGTTGTTTAGTTAATGGATGGGCAGACAGCTTGGTATATGACTAGCAAGTAAATCATGGTAAGTACAAGTGTATGCAAATGAGTCACTAGGAAGTATGCAGACAAATAGTTAAGATAAAAGGACAGCCAAATACACAGGTAAGTTAATTACAAATAGAGAATGATCACCTCGAAAGGAAAAGTGATTGTGATTGTGAGAGAGAGAGAGAGAGAGAGAGAGAGAGAGAGAGAGAGAGAGAGAGAGAGAGAGAGAGAGAGAGAGAGAGAGAGAGAGAGAGAGAGAGAGAGAGAGAGAGAGAGAGGAGAGAGAGAATGAGAGAGAGAGAGAGAGGAGAGAGAGAATGAGAGAGAGGAGGAGGAATGAGAGAGGAGAGAGAGAGAGAGAGGAGAGGAGAGAGAGAGAGAAAGAGAGAGAGAGAGAGAGAGAGAGAGAGAGAGAGAGAGAGAGAGAGAGAGAGAGAGAGAGAGAGAGAGAGACAGACAGAGAGAGAGTGACAGACAGAGAGAGAGTGACAGACAGAGAGAGAGTGACAGACAGAGAGAGAGTGACAGACAGAGAGAGAGTGACAGACAGAGAGAGAGTGACAGACAGAGAGAGAGTGACAGACAGAGAGAGAGTGACAGACAGAGTGAGAGTGACAGACAGAGTGAGAGAGACAGACAGAGTGAGAGAGACAGACAGACAGACAGACAGAGAGAGAGAGAGAGAGAGAGAGAGAGAGAGAGAGAGAGAGAGAGAAGGAGAGAGAGAGAGAGAGAGAGAGAGAGAGAGAGAGAGAGAGAGAGAGAGAGAGAGAGAGAGAGAGAGAGAGAGAGAGAGAGAGAGAGTGAGAGAGAGAGACAGAGTGAGTAATAGCAACAGTAATATATCACTATCATTTCAGGGCTTCATATTAATGCTTGCATCTAACTGTTCTTATCTTTAACAAAGGTGGCTCTCCATATAAAAACAACCAATTAAATCAATCAAATTCACATCAACCAAGTTATTTTTGGTAATTTGGTAATCAATAAATTTAAATATGCACATGAAAAGAATAAGGTTGAAACTAGAAAAAAGAAGTTGAACAGTAATGATAATATAATAGTCATTCTGATAATTAATAGACATAAATATGTCTTTTAAACTTATATTACACAGCAATTGAAAGCTAAAATTTCAGCCATTTAAATGTGTATATCAATGCACACACACACACACACACACACACACACACACACACACACACACACACACACACACACACACACACACACACACACACACACACACACACACACACACACACACACACACACACACTCACTCACACACTCACACACTCACACACTCACACACACACACACACACACACACACACACACACACACACACACACACACACACACACACACACACACGCACTCACGCACTCACGCACTCACACACTCACTCACTCACTCACGCACTCACGCACTCACTCACTCACGCACGCACCCCCCCACACATACACACGCTCTCTCTCTCTCTCTCTCTCTCTCTCTCTCTCTCTCTCTCTCTCTCTCTCTCTCTCTCTCTCTCTCTCTCTCTCTCTCTCTCTCTCTCTCTCTCTCTCTTACACATTTACTCTACCACTGGTTATTATTGTATGCCATTCCTAGTTAGAAATAAAAATCAATGTTTAGTCAAGAACAAAAGCAGAAACATAAGAAGACGAGTTCTAAATATTAAAATCAGTTCCAATCAAATAAATCACATAGTTTCAGGGGATTTTCTTTGTTTTTGTACCCATACTAATCTCCAATACGTAACAATGCGAATCTGAGCTATATACCCATACTACCTATGTACCCATGCTATCGTCGTACTCATACTACACTGAAATACATACATACCCATACCAATACTACCTTCACACTTGTTCTAATCTGTAACACAAAAAACATACTGGTCTTATAATACCTAAGAAACAGACAAGATTATAAAGCTTTATCCATAAAAAAAAAAAAAAATTATATATATATTTATATATATATATATATAATAATAATAATAATAATAATAATAATAATAATAATCTATTAATTAAACTCCACTCAAGAATTACATAACGGAAGAAAAACCATGATTCAAAACCACTCTCTCCTCCCTTATATAAACTGAAAAACTAAGCTCCCTTAGGTTGATACATATTTTTTTTTGTGAAGTTAATTTACCCTCAAAAAGAAAATTCACCCATTAGCAAATATGATTGTCAGACATTGAGCTAACTTGAACACACAATATAGTTAACCTATCAATCAGACATCATTGATGATGTTTATATAGCTTGTCTAGTTCCAATATTTCATGTCACAGAAGGTTATCTGTACTAGGTAAAGGCAGTTTCTTCTTTGAATATAAATTCTTAAAAAAAGGCAAACAGCCATCAGATTAGTAAGTAAAACTGTAATTTACTAATGGTATACAAAAAGACTTTTTCCACACAGCTGGGTGGTTAATTATCATAAATTTGTATCTCTTGATAGAGTGATATCCCTTTGCTATTTAGATCAGTAGTATCTTTATGATAAATGTTAAAAAGGAAATAATTAAATCAATTAAGATCTTGTTATTTCTTTTAAGGAAAATCAAGATATTCATACAGTCTTATGCCTTTCAGAATAAATATAATATACTTCCAATGAATATACACATCACAATAGTAGCATACATCAATTACATTTCTTTATTAAACAAAATAAAAAGGGGCAAGTTATATGGCTCATATTCATATCATAAACCCATTCAGTAAGAAATGACTATCATGTTGTTTAATCCATCTACCATACATATAACTGAGCTTTTTCGAAATCATTTCCAGCCATCAGGATACATCTCTTACAATAACCTGTATCTATCTCACATTACCAATGACTTTTACTTGCATTTCAAAATCATTAGTTAGTAAAAATGTTGGGAATTTTACTCATCCAGGTTTATATAAAGGACAATTTCTGGGTACTGGAATATTCCTATCCACACTTGATTTGAAAGACATCAACTTAATTTAAAGTGCCACACAGTTTGCTTCTGGTATGATTATACTCTTCATGTAAATTAACGTAACCCTAGTTTCATCTACACAAAGTCAAACTCAAAGACTATATTCATACTAGTCATTTTCTGCAATATAAATAATACTTTTCCTTGCTTTCACATCTAATATATCGTATCAAATTACTTAGATCCATGATTACAAATACTGTACATGAAAAAAAAATTAAATATGCATCTTGCTGCATGTATTTCCTTACTCAATATTTTCATCAATATTGATACTGTTTAACCAATCACCTATCTGAGTCTTGGGTACTATCATGATATTATCTGTCTGATACGGCAAATTTGATGATGCATACCTACGACCAGTGGATGGGCAGCACCTACCTCAGTGGAACCTGTATAACCCAATGATTTTTATAAATAGTGTAGCTTTGTGTTAAGGATGTTATCATGCTTGGCACTTTTATCTTGGTATGTTCTGTGCTTTCTCTTGGTATACCCTAGCTGGAGGTTGCACTGGATTTTTTATTATCAGATAAGCCATAATGAAATGGGCTTATGTTAGCTTGTAACAGGTACAATGAGTATTTAGTATTTGCCAAGAGTAAAATAAAATGGTTCAAGATTCCTTACCGATAATATGCTAGAGAATAATTTTTCCAAAGTAATATACAAAAAAACATATATTCAAAACTGTCCAACCACTACACTTCAGAGGAGACATAAGCAACCCATAATCCTAGAACGAGAACGTAACTCTCAAGGTAAAAGAACAGTGTGACCAAGGAGAATAATGTTGAGTCTCCTGTAACATGGTAAAAGATAAATGGGGCAGGAAGAAGAAGAAGAAGAAGTCTGAGCTCCTTTTAGTAGTTTAAAGCTTTTAGTGTCAGTATAGATATGGCTCAGATGTGGCACTTGCTTCAAAATATGTACAAAATTGACAAAAAGGAAAACTCATCTTTATGACTGGCCTTTCAGTCAAAGTCGGTGAGGCAACAGAAACCTCAACACACTTTTCACTTGGCCCAATACTCTTTAGGGGACAGCAACCATAATAACAATAATAAAAATTACAAAGAGCAATAACACTAATGAAAATAATAACAATAACGATAACAATGATAAGCATAATAATAATAATAGTAGCATGATGATTACACGAAACGAATTATTGTCAAGAGGTAGAACTCATTGGTTGTCATGGAGGAATAAAAAGAATATGTGCACAACCAACTGTCTTCATTTTTGCTTATATCCTCTTCTTATTGCACCAAAGTAACTCGGACAGATATGAAAAGAAAACACGAAACCTTTCGTCAAACCATCCAAAATTGGGGATCCATCATGCTCGATTACATGACAGTCTGCATGATGGGAAGAATGGTAGATTGTAGTCTACCATAAATAATAGTTACAAACAGACAACTTCGGGTATGTAAAAAAAGAACAAAGAAAAACAGAAACAAAAGATAACATACTTCCTACCCATGTTGTAAGAAAAGCATCAATTTTGATTATTACATAAGGTAACTATTCTTGCCAGTCTCGGTTTTTGTAAAGAACCAGTCGTTCACAATCTCCAAGCAAATGGTAGAATCCACACCCATGACTCGTATTTATTTCACTGATCTGTCTTCACTCAAAATACACACATGACGAAAGAAACCTTATCCAAAGTATAGAAAAGAAATCTAATCTTAAAATTCTCAATAATACTCATAGAAACACCCTCAACCCTTGGTTTGAAGCCCTTCCTCAAAAAAAAAAATAATTTTGCATTTCCTATAATATTCCTACTATTTCCTACACCTCTTTGGAGTATTCAGTAAACCTGCGGTGATACAGTAACGTTTTTCACTGCAGCTTATTTTGGA
>NW_028234442.1:17522947-17525447 GCF_977035675.1 Penaeus japonicus
GATCCACTTTTGTATATGAGATTTCGTTTAATAAGACCCACAAAAT
The DNA here is from genome assembly GCF_977035675.1 of Penaeus japonicus. Lineage (NCBI taxonomy): Eukaryota > Metazoa > Arthropoda > Malacostraca > Decapoda > Penaeidae > Penaeus > Penaeus japonicus. Next base: position 17,522,994 of record NW_028234442.1, read on the forward strand.
CCCAAAACTTTAAAACACCAAAGATATTTGTATGAGGGCAAGATGAACTCATAGTAGTGTTCTGTCCTGCCAAGTAGTTATCAATAGAATATAACAGTCATAAGTAAGATATTGAAAGCAAAGGGAAGCAATTGTAACAAAAACATAAAAGCAAATAAGCAAACACAAAACATGCAAAATCAAAGAATGCTTGTCATTCAACACTCATGATGCCATCTCTTTGAGGATAATTTTGAAACAATATACATCATTCCCAACTTAGCAAAGTAATATCAAAATTAACTTAAGGGATAAAATGTTGCATTTTGTACCAATCTTTTTACCAATTATAATGTGTCATAATTTCATTCTTTGCACTTGCTGCACCAATTCTTTCAAAAGACGAGGGCATCCCTGATAAATGAAAACTTTCCTTCTTCTGGACACCTCTGCATACACACCACATCCCACACCATTCATAATGGTTAAGAATCCACAAAGCATTAGTGTGATTAAACAGTCTATCATTCCTCTATTTCCTCTAAATTGTATTTATCGCTACGTGATTATGATTTACTCTCATTCCCACTGTGACTGCAAGGAAAGAGAAAGAAAATGGCAAAACCAAAGGCTAACTAACCCTTTCCTGGTATATACATAGGGGGTGGCGGGCCTCTTGACCGATCTCTCACCTGCCCCGGCGTCTTCCGCTGAACTAACCAGCCGGGAAGACGTAAGAAGGTCAGAACGTTTCATACTTGGTTAGGTAACTGTGATAACTCTTGCTTGCTTGCTTGCTTGCTTGCTTTTTTTTTTTTTTTTTTTTTTTAAGTCTCTTGCAAGTACAATTCTGTGAAATAACTTGACTACTGATATATACTAAGGTGTGTGAACATGATCAGATCTTGCACTAGTATTATCTATCAAAAGCATTTATTGTTTCATTAACAAGGATTTTATCTATAGCATGTGAAAAAACAATATTTCTCTGGGCAGAAGCGGAATTCCAAAGAATTATTCATATAATGGAGAAAACATTTAAAAAAATAAAAACTGAATACATAAACAAATATTAAATGTAACAACAACTAAAATAACAACAAAAGTAAGTGACGATGATGTTCTGAGGAATTTTTGTAAGAACACAGATTAAATTCATGGCAGTTGAAGAAGATTCAGAGTATGATATCAAAACACTCAAGATATCTACATGTACTATAAAATATCAATAGCAAATAGATAATATGAAAGTATTTTATCAAAGATTTGTAACAATAACAACATAATCATGAGTGAATTTTCTAATTGGTATTGTTTGGCATTTGGCTACAGTGTTACACATAAATAAAAAAAGAATCAATACATGCATCATACAGAAATATTCATCCAATAAGTTAATAATCTTCTAAGACTGGAAACAAGCTAGAAAACAATATTCTTTTCCGATATTTGACACTGTAACCATGCTTGAGAGAAGGAAAGAAAAATAAAATTGCTGACAATTATTCAAAACAAACAGATCTTGAACCACACTAATAAAATTTTGAGGAATCAACAGTCAGGGAATTATCTATGACAGCGGTTCTCCACCTGTGTTCCCCTAAACCCTAGGGTTCCATGAAGAGGTCTAAAGGGTTCCTTGACACATAACCCTTCGCATTCAACAAAATTTGTTACATCAAATTCTTTATATTTACGTAAATTTTATTCATCAGTTCCTTGTATTGCGTTGTATCTACAGTAACACTAGAAGACAAATGAAATCTGCAACGGAATTGACATGCAACTCTCTCCAACCTACAATATCTGATCCAGTATTTATATCATAATGTAGAGGAAGATAAAAACTCCTCTGGGTAACCTACAATAACAATAACACTAATAAAGCTAATCTATAAAATCTAAAAAGCAATTTCCATGAATTAATCTGCATAATATAACTTAAATCTGATACAATTATGAAATAAATGATAGGGTCTTGGCCTGGTAAATGATAAATCCCACAAACTTAATTATCAGCTATAAAATTTAAATGAATCAAAGCCATGATATCAAGGGTTAACTAATGAGTCTTATAAATTTCTGTAGTGTACCTGATAATTTTCCAGAGTCATAATTATACACTGTAATTGGAAACTAATTAAACAAAGTGGTGTGACTTTGATTTTCTGAATTTATAGGCATACATGCATAGAAGACGTAACCTACAATGCTTTCCCATAGAGATATGCTTATACTATACATCATCAAAGCAATCTAGCTTAACTTTGTTACTTCCGACAGAAAGAATACAAACACTTAAAGCTGTATGACTCAAATAACAAATACTTGGGACACATGCAAACAACAAAAAACTGCAAAATACAATCAAATGTATAATCAATCAATCCACAAAAAAAATAAAAAAAGAAAAAAAATACAACAGAAGGAATCTGAGGGCACAGTTCATCAGTGGGATGCCAAGGACTGTTCTAT
>NW_028234442.1:17532947-17535447 GCF_977035675.1 Penaeus japonicus
TTGGATTCTTTAGCACTGAATCATTCCTTTCCAAGTCTTTCTGCAGAGATTTAGTTTCATTAGGATTAGATTCCACATTTTCTCTCTTCATACTGCCTGGATATTCTGTACTTGTACTGCTAATTGGAGACTTTTTTTGCTTTTGAGTATTTTGTGAAGGAACTTTTGTATGCCTCTGTTTGGACTTCTGTTTTGGCTTTGATCTGAACATATCCCAGATGCATTCTTCCATCTTCTTGGGAGTGCGGTGATCAGTATAATTTAAGTTTCCTGAATCAATATTTCCTGCATTGTCATCTTCATCTGCATGGACTGGTTCTTCTAGATCATCTTCCTTTACAACTGGTAGATTTGTAGTGAAAACTGCATCACTAACAGAGTTTGTGGTAGTTGAGGCAGTGTCATTAGTATCACCTTGACTAATGGCTGAAGAAATGTTTTCTTCTAATACTGAGTCTAGTACACTGATCCTAGGATCTTGGATATTTATAGGCGACTGCACAAAATCACTCTGAATACCTCTTTCATCGCTGTCTATTGTCTGTGCAGTGAGTTGTGACTGAGGCATCTCCATTAAATGTAGATCAAATTCTGAGGTAACATGTAAGCCCTCTGGAGCACCTGAAGACATGGGTCTGGGAGGATTGGGTAACAAACAGGGTGATGACATATCCCAGTATGAACCTAAATTGGATTTAATTTGATTGCTGGATCTACTTGGCGAAGACCCCCCTATGCTTAGCCTGGACGAACGTCTCCGGGCTTTTCTATCGGCTCTTTGCTTCCGTTGCTCCACTTGAGTTTCCACATCCTGTGTTGGGGAAGTGAAAGGCAAATCACACTGAAGAGATAATGCTGCCATCTGAGTGGAAGGAGATGTTGGTGATATTTTCATAATTTCATTGCTTTCTGAATTTACTGTCTCTTGATCTTCTGAACTGATGTCTTTGAGAAAACTCTCTGGAGAACTGCTTTCTGAATGGACTAATGCTGCTGCTGCCTGATTATGGTATAAAGAACGCTGAATTCCTGATGCTCTGCGTTTGCCACGCTGCCGCTTTGCTCCTCCTCTTATTCTTGTTAATTTAGGCTTAAAATCTGTGGGACTTGGTATGTCATTTTGACTAAAGACATTTTCAGACAGATCTGGCACCTCAAATTTCAGTTCATCTCCCTTATCAACAAAATTTATTGATTCACTAGATCCACCAACTTCATCATCATCCTTAGCATCCCCCTTACTTCCTCTCAACTTTTTCACCAGTTCTGAATCCGACATCTCACTTGCTCTCTTCATCAAGCCTGTCTTTTTGCCTGACTTAGGAGGCTTCTCTTTTGTAGTTTTCCTTCTCTTGTTTCCATATCTTACAGTGCTTGTCTCTTCTTTGACATTATCAAGTGTGTCTGAGACGTAGGTTTCTTTAATTTGACTTATTGCAGTTTCACTCGCACTTACTGACATCAGATCTGTTTCTGTGAGTCTCGAAGCCAAGGGATTTGGCAACGGATCACTCTTCCCCGATGACATGGACTCCTCTATGGCCTCTCTGCTCACTGAGGGGAGAAGGCATCCCGTCAACTTGCCGGATCGTCTTCTTGCCTTTTTCTCTCGAGACTGGGAAGTGGTTTTCTTATTGGGAATCTCATCTAAGAAGGGGATAGGTTCGTCTAAATCATAGAGTGTTGCTAATGCTTGGGCTGCTCCCTCATTGGCTGAGTTCTCCTCAGTGATGCTCTCCTTGGGTAGGTTGAACTGGAGTGCTTGTAGGTCCTCAATCATATCCTGAAAATTTGCATCATTTGTGTCCGGTCTTATTACATTTCCGACATAAAAACTAACTGATGAATTCATACTCAGCATACTGCAGTTGCTAGTATTCTGATTATTCTCGTTCTGCTCGGACTCATCATCGGACAATTTGGCCAAGACTTCTTTGACATCTTGGACAGTCACAGCCGAGCCCTTCGGAATCTTCACACCTTTCAGTTGCTTCATCTTGCGGGCACGGTCCTTTCTAAGGCGCACTTTCTGTTTTGTTGGGTAGTAGTGGCTTGTAAACATGCACAAACGTTTTATTTTTTTCCCACCCATTACCGTAGAACTTGGAGCTAGGTCATCACTGCCTCTTGCAGCCAACTGTCTCGTCTCCCCCTCATCTTCGCGAATTTTTCCACTTGCACTGCCCTTTCTCTGTCCACTCTTGCGCTGCTTCTGGGGGGTCTCGTAAATGGTCTCTAAAGGTGTTGGACAAACTTCTCTGTTGTTTTCCTGCAAATAGAGACTTTCAATGTTCACTTCAGCCTTTCTCTTCTTCTGTTTGGCTCGACCTTTGCTGCTCTCTGAAGCATCGTTGTCGCTTTCCACTTTGGATGGGCGTGCTCGTAATCTGGAATACCAAAGATTGATGATAAATGGGCTAGGGAGGGGGTGGGGTTAGCCTGGAACAAACCACTGTACAGTCATTATGAATAGAATGAGATGGCTTCTATATCTAAATTG
>NW_028234442.1:17540447-17550447 GCF_977035675.1 Penaeus japonicus
ATTATTATTATTGTCGTTGTTGTTGTTGTTATCATTATTCTGTTAGAATTTATAGATCCAGTATAGCGAGGTGAGAAATGGCTACTGCAGGTTAGGTCTTTCCTACTAAACACAGTGTACCGAGAGCTGACGAAGACTAACTATCAATGTGAAACTGGAAACAAAGAGATGAATATTGTTTTTTTTGTTTTTTTGTTTTTTGTTTTTTGTTTTTACAGGTTAACAGGTTGTGTTGATGCTGTTCTAATATTTGTATTCCCTCACTTATATCTATCTATCTGTTTGTCTGTTAAGATTCCAACGTGAAACTGTTGAGGTACTGTATATTACTGCTATATGGTCTACGAAAATGTACTTCAATAAACCTTAATTAAGAATATGTCCACAAACCCAGTGCATATGGCCTTGAAATACCCTCAAAATTGGTAATAAAAAACTGCTGACTGGGCTCGCTCCATTCGCTACTTTACAAATGGCCGCTCTCTCTCTCTCTCTCTCTCTCTCTCTCTCTCTCTCTTTTTTTTTTTTTAGCCAATCCGTCATTAGCAATAGAGTTGGATTTACCGTAACGTGGGGACAAAATTCTTGAATCAATAAATTGGTTACAAAAAGACCTTGGCAGAGTTATAGAGGGGAAGGGGCTGCTTTCAGAAACTTGAGAATGTTCGGTGTTGAGTACGTGGGTGAATTATTAATACTATTGGTGCTTTTAGTTATTGTCGTTTTATCATCATTGTCATTATATTACTATTACTATGATTATCAATTTTGCCATCATTGATATGATTATTAATCATATTGTTAATTTTATCATTATTGTTATTATCTGTTATTACATTTTCGGCATTTTAGTTTTGTTTTTCATTATGATTGTTTTCATAATCATCATTATTATTTTATACAAACATTCAACATCCATACTCATAATTTTTTTTTCTCTATCTATCTCTCTCTCTCCCCCTCATGTCTGTCTCGCTCTCTTCCCTCCTCTCTCTCCTCTCTCTCCTCTCCCTCCCATCCTCCCCCCCCTTCCCCTCCCCTACTCTCCCCTCTCCCCTCCTCTCTTCCTCGACATCCCACCCTCTCCTCCCGACTACTTCCCTCTCGCTCCTCCCTCATCTCCTCTCCCTCCTCTCCTCCTCTCCTGACTCCCAATCTCTCTCCTCTCCTCACTTCTCTCTCTCTCTCTCCCCCCCTTCTCTCCCACCCCTCCCTCTTCCCCCCTCTACCCTCTCTCCTCCTCTCTCCGCATTCCTCACCTCCTCTCTCTCCCACTCCTACCACCTCCTTCACCCTCTCCCTCTCCTCCTGCCTCCTCCCACCTCCCCCCTCTCCCCCCTCCTCCCTCCTCCCCCCTCTCCCTCCTCCCCCCTCCCCTCCCTCCTCCCTCCTCATCTCTCTCTTCCGCTCCTCCTACCTCCTCTCTCCTCTCGATATATAAATAAATATATAAATATATATAGATATAAATATATATATTATGTATCATATATATAAATATAATCAATATTAAATATGTAATAAAATATAAATATGATATCATATATTTGTGTATTAGATATATATATATATATATATATATATATATAGAAATGCATATATGTATATATGTATATATATGTATATATATATATATATATATATAGAAATGCATATATGTATATATGTATATATATGTATATATATACATATATACACACACATACATATACGCATACATGTATAAATTTATACACACACACACACACACACACATGTATGCATGTGTGTGTCCCTAGCCAACAATGCAATGCATAGACGAAATGCACATTCGTCTACTGATAAGAACAGACGAAGTAAAAAAAGACATGGCATCATATCTACATCTCAACATATATAGAACATATATCTACAATTATAAAATGCCCAGTAAAGTACCAGTAATCTAAGTTACAAATCACATTGTTAAGATAAATATACTGCAAACGCAAAGGGACAAAACACTATGAAAAATAACCATTCAGTACTGAACACGCAAAATATATATTTTTTAGCTAATTGTCTGTTTTGTGGTTCGTGACAAACTTGAATTACGAAAACGACTTGGCTGATTCCAAGGGTGATAACTCGACAACCACTCGGCAAATAAAACCTCAGTAAAAGTATTAGTCTCTTAATACAGTAAATAATTCCTCTCTTTCCTCAAAAGCACTACAACAGATTAGGTTTGTTTTTGTTACTTGGTTTTGATATTCAATTGTTAGATCCATGATAATTGCTCATGGGATGAAATGAAAGGAAAATAAACAGAAACAGAGTTAGGAAGAATTAGGAAAAATGTGTGTGTAGCAATGCGAGTAGAGAAAAACATTTTTTTGTCAATGTAAATAAGGGAAGAATTAGGAAAAATGTGTGTGTAGCAATGCAAATAAATGGAGTTGGCGACGATTCCTTTTCTTCAATTATTATCTTACTTTTATAAAGTTTTTGCTTCTCTTCTTCAATTATTGTTTCTTTTCTTCCATTATACTTTCTTTGTCTCCAGTCATTATATCATTTTCTTCAACTATTTATCATTTTACATCAGTCATTCCCGCTCACGCCGCAAGGGGGCGGAGAGTCACCGCGTCGATTACAGTGTGGCAATAACGGCCGCACACATGAAAAATCAAAATGCACTAATACCGCTATTGTTATTGTTATTACTTCTATTACTACCACCACTACTGCTACTACTTCTACTATTACATTTACTATTATTACTACTACTACTACTTCTACTATTACATTTACTACTATTACTAATACAACTACTTCTGCTACTACATTTACTATTATTACTATTACTACTACTTCTACTATTACATTTACTACTATTACTAATACTACTACTTCTGCTACTACTACCTGTACTTCTGCTTCTACTACTACTATCTCTACTACTTCTACCACTACCTTTACTACTACTACCTCTACAACTTCTACTACTACTACCTCTACTACTTCTACTAATTCTGCTACTACTATTATTTCTACTACTATCACTACTACTACTACCACTACCTCTACTTCTACTACTACCTCTACTACTATTACTTCTACTACCACTACTATTTCTACAACCTATACTACTTTTTCTACTACTTCTACAACAACAACAACTACTACTACAACATCAAAATATGTTAAAACCTAAAAGAGAATATAATTACCCAATACCGAAACTTTCGAGCCCAAAACGAGAAAAAACATATACGAAATATGAATAAAAGGAAAAAGAAGAGCGATCTCATAATAACGATGATGGTGATTGATAATTATCATGAATATGGTAATGTTAAAAATAGTTATTAAAAATATATAGGCATATGCAGAGGATGGTGACGATGCTGATCATAATGATGGCAATAAAAAAAAAAAAATACCATGAATAATCATGAAAGTAACAACATCGATAACAAAAGTGATAACAACATTGATAATGCTAATACTAATAGATGAATACAAATATAACAAATATAATAGCAATATCATTGATCATTATGACACGAACAATAAAAGTGTGAATGACGATTCTAGTAATACTAAAAACAACTGATCACACTAATAATAAGCCACGCCCCCAATATTACGCGACCAATCACACAAATATTTCACTGGATACAAGAAGGGTGAGTGAATCCGAAGGACCTGATTGGCTAGAAGGGGGGGGGGGGGCGGAGCTAATTTCGCCTGACTTTTTGCCGGTGATTAATAAGACAGGATACCACCACAGTTTTCAAGCTTCGCAAGGAACTGTTTTAATGCGAAAAGTTCAGATTTGTAGAAAGAATTTCATTTTCAACTAACCTGTTACTTAAAGGAAATGCAAGAAAAGATAATGGGGGTGATAATAATAATGACGAAGATGATAATGTTAAGGATAACTAACCAAAATTAAACCAAAAGTTCACTTAAATAATGGCCTAGGTTATCATCTGAGTTAATTAAAGGTCTCACTAGGTTAGAGCTGATTCTATGTTCAACTATTTGGTGCATATGATAGTCTTCTTATGTTTTAATGCTATAATATGTCATTTTAGCCAGTCAGTATCCAAAAATGATTATGTTATGCTGAAGCGTTCTTGGGACCCATTGCCAGAGCCAGCTTCCACAACCGACCAGTTGTTACCTAATCTAACTTTATCCGTTTTCAGTAATTATACTACAACGATATTAGCAATGATAATAATAATGATAATACGAATGATCATAATATTGATTATTATAATATTGGTAATAGTAATCGTAATAATAAGGATGGTGGGGGTAATAATAAAAACAATAATGATAATAATAATAATAAACACTAATAACAAAATCAACAACAATAAAATAAGCATCACTACCAACCATTATAATAACATCAAAGACAACTCAAATAACACTCAAAGTCATAACTCCATACGAACCTAAACACAAAGGAACTTAACAGTCAAGATAACTCGAACACCGAAGAAACATGTATGTTATCTGTATTGTTCTTTCTTGTGGAACTGTTCTTGGTAACACTTTGTTCTTGTAAGTTATATGGCTATGGTGTCTTTTGATATGGCTTTATTTATTGTGTGGATGTTTTTTGGCGAGTATCTGAAGTATATTCTAATTCCTCTGTGTCTGTGTGTGTGTATACATACATGCATATATATGTATATATATATATATATATATATATATATATATAGATATATATATAATATATATATATTCTATACAATATATATATATATAATATATAATATATATATATAATATATATATATATATATATATACATATATATATATATATATATATATATATATTATATATATATATATATATATATATATATATATATATATATATGTGTGTGTGTGTGTGTTGTGTTGTGTGTGTGTGTGTTGTGTGTATGGTGTGTNTGTGTGTATNCATACATATATACATATATATATATATATATATATATATATATATATATATATATATGTATATATATTATATATATATATATATATATATATATATATATATATATATATATATATATATATATATATATACATACGTATATACACACACACACACACATATACATATATATATATATATATACATATAAATATATTATATATATATATATGTATATATATTATATATATATATTACATATATACATATGTACACACATGTATATAAATATATATATATATATATATTATATATATATATATATATATATATATATATATATATATATATATATATTATGTATATATATATTATATATATAATTACATATATATGTATATATATATGTTGTATATATAGACATTATATAAATATATATATATATATATATATTATATATATATATATATATATATATACACACACACATTTTTTCATCCTTTTTTTTCTTCTTTTTATCTACTTTTTTTCCGAAATGGAAATAGCTCACACAAGAAGTTGATTTACTTGATCTACAAAAGTATCAATTTTACACCTGGAGTGCAAAAATAAAGTTTAAGTGTATAATGCACAAAAAAACGAAAGAAAAACATCAAAACAAAAATAAATCATTGATCGTATCAGTGAATCTATCAGATTTAGAGCAATTATAAAATCAACATAAGCAATGGGGATGACAAATTGCACAGACAACATTTATTCCACTTTATTTCATATCTTTCTCTTTACATATCATTCACAATTTATAAATATATATATGATGTGGAACTGATAACGAGATTAACCACTCAAAGGGACCAGCATTTCCCAGCCTCTCAAATGTTTATGCAGACTTAAAAAAGAAGATGCAGTGAGCAGCTGCAAGCATTCCTAGCAACTGCAGGCAATGACCGATTACCTTCTGCTGCAGAGTGACGTCATAGGCACTTCATGGCCCCATTGCAGTGCACGCGAGTATTGCAAGATCGATCGCTTCGTGTCACATAATGGATGCATATATTTTTCTTCACTTTATTCACAATATCTATATTTTTCCATTACACAAGTGTTCACTCGCGAGGGCTATTGATCACTTACTGTCCCACGAAATCTCACAGCTGGGTATTCGCAAGTCACGGAAATATGAATTGAACAAGGGATAACAACAATAACACAGCTTTCTAGTGAATACTTTATCCATATCACAGCTGCATTCGAAGGGATTTCACAGTTGACCGACACGCACGCACACAGACACACCGCCATTGTCACAGCCATAGGGATATAAAAACATTACAAATGCCACAGCTATGTAAAAACAATATTGTCATATAATATATAAAGCCTTGTATAAACAGTTTCTCAAAAAAACACACGATAAACGTCACAGCTGTACACGTAATCTGCATTGAAAAAAACAGAACCAAAAGACAAGTTCATCACTTTCTGTTATGATGACGTCATGACTGGACGCAACACCCATAGACCGACGCCATTTTAGGACCACGATGACGCAACGCCCCCCGAGTGGCGTCAGAGCTCGGTCTCAGTGTCGGAGTCGTTGTCGGCGTTGGGCAGGTGGCGGTGTTGCAGGCTGTGGTGGTTGTTGTTGCCCAGCGTCGTCACGGGGGGCACGGCGCCGCAGCAGCCGCAGCAGAACGGCGCTAGCGTGGCCCTGACGTTGCGGCGGTGCTTGCGGTAGAGGCGGTAGCCGAGCGCCACGGCCACAGCGGCGACCAGAAGCACCACCAGGCCGGGCACCACCATTACCGCGCCCTCGCCGTCGCCGCTGCTGCTCAGGGGGTCGTCCTCAGGGTCCTCCTCGGACAGGTCCTCGTCAGACTCGTCCTGCAGGCGCTGCGTCACGTCCTTCACGGCCTGCATGCACGAGCGCAGGACTGCCCGCGCCGCAACCCATTCCCCGCGCTCCTTGCATTCCACGCCCACGATCTGAAAGAGATTCCGCGTATGAGGCACTCTACGCCCGTAATAAACTGGATCTAATTAATCAAAGTTAATTCAATCATTTGTGGAATAATTTCAACAATCACTTGCGACTGTCTCCGAAATACTAGCTTTCCTCCATGTTCTCCGACATGCACAGAGACCAACTCACAGACGCGACATCACGCAGCGCCAAACGTACCTGGTGCTGGCACACGGCGCAGTTCTGAAGCTGCTGCAGCGATTTCAGGAGGGAGCAAGTGCACGCCCACGGGTTGTGGTGCACAATGGCGTGGGTGCGAGGCGTCAGCGCAGCCAGATCACGGGCGTCGATTGTTGTCAGGTGGTTATGCTGCAGGTGGAGACGCTGCAGGTGGCGCAGGTGGCGGAAGGATCCGGCTGACACCTCCCGCAGGCGGTTGTAGCTGACATCGAGCATCCGCAGTTCCCGAAGGCCGATTAGGTCGTGCGCTGTGGGGAGGGGCGTGGGTGAGTGAGTGAGCGTGGGCGAGTGGCGCGCTCACGGTGCCTGTCTTTTGTATTGTGTGCTATTTTGGTGTCAAAGCGACGTTATGGTTTGGAATTCCACCAAAGAGAATACTTCGGGCAACCAAAAAACTCTGAGCCTTATATAATTACAGAGCTGTATCATTATCGTATTAACATAACATCAACATAATGCAATATCAACCATGTACATGTCAGCCTCCTAAACAAGAGCTTAAATACACACGCACAAGGCACATAAATCATAATTACACACAGGCAATAGCAATTACTCACCGTGTAGCTGAGTGAGATGATTGTGTGCCAGTTTAAGATGGAGAAGCTTTCGTGCTTGCTTGAACCTGTGCTTTCCGACTTCGACGATTCCATTGTGTGAGAAGTCGGCCGTCTGTCGCCAACATCAAGTGGAAAGATTTTTTTTTTAGACTTTGTTTATACACTTCACCGACTCTGTATGAAACTTTAATGCTACTGAAGTCTTATATGATCTCATTAAAAAAAAGTATACATATATATATATTCATCAAAATTATTGCCATGGCATGATATATGACTCTTAATGCTATTAAGAGCCTCCTCATAAGACTTATGGTTAACATTTCGATTGCACGTCGAGAGTTCAGTGGGCGTGGGCGTGGCGATGAAATACTCACAAGAAGCGCGGACGTGAGCGCCGGCAGCTCCGCCAGGCTGTTGCGCGAGAGATCTACGTGCAGGAGGGTCGGCGTGAGTTCGGGCGGCGTTTGGAGGAGGTTGCGGGCGGCGGTGACGCGAGTGAGGTTCCTGGGCGGGCAGGTCGTGAGGTCGAGGCTTTCGAGGCGGTTGTGTCGCACGTCGAGGGTGTGCAGGCCAGGCCAGCCACAAGTCGAGGCCGACGTCAGCTCGTTGTGGTTGGCCTGTAGCAGCTCCACGGCCGCCACCCCGCCCGCGCAGGCCTCCCACTCTAGGCCGCCGGCTACGTCGTTACCCGAGACATGGAGCGTGACGAGCGCGGGCGTGCAGAGCGACACTCGCGTGAGGGACGAGTGGGCGGCCTCCACGCGCCGCAGGGGGGCGCACGACGACCCGACGACGAGCTCTCCCAGCAGAGTGCGCGACGCGTCCAGGAATCTGAGCGTGGGCGGCATGATGGCGCAAAGGTCGCCCTTGTGCTCCAGCCCGCCCGTCGCCCGCATCCACAGCTCGGTGGCGAACGCGGACCAGCCCGGGGCGAGGGAGAGGGTGCCCGAGGTCGAGATGGTGAGGGTGGAGGCCCAGTCAGGAAGGGCGCCCACCACGCCCACTTGCCTGCACTTCCGTGCCTCGACTCCGACCACGGTGCTCTTCTCGCCCACCTCAACGGCGCCCAGATCCACCTCCGCCTCGCCCACGCCAGGCGGCGCTTCGGGCGGAGGAGTGGACCCCACAGCGGGCTCTGCCGCGGACGCAGCTGGCGCCGAGGTGACGGGCGCAGTGATGCCCGTCGACGAGGTGATGGAGGCGCTGCCGGAGTTCGGACTGCACTCGACCAGCACGCGGGTGGCGCTGCCCAGCCGGTCGACGTCGATGCGGGGCGGCTCCGGCGTGGTGGAGGAGGTGGCGAAGAAGCGCGGCGGCGGCGGCGACGGAGGCGGCGGCGAGGAGGTGGTGGAGGTGACGGCAGGCGCGAGGTAAGGAGGCAGCGTGGCCGAGAGAGTGGTGGTGTCGGTGGCCAGCCTGACGATGGTTTCTGTCATGGCATCGTAGTCCACGTTGGTGTTTTCGCCAGTCATCATCCCCGAGTTGTCCCCGAAGGACGAGTGGACGCTGCCAGCACAAGGGCGCGGGGGCAGCAGGCACCCGAGGGCCACCGCAACCCACACCCACGAACGGCCGTTTTCGCGACCGGGCGCCATGGCGGCAACCAAACTCCTCGCTCGGGAGACGCTCTCAAACACCACTCAAAAAGCGAGAGGATTCCCTGGCATCAAAACTTTTTATCAATTAGCCACTAGCGTGTCGTGGCTAATTCATAAAAAGTCGACAGTCATTTGTCTTGACTGCTATATATCTTCAGTCTTCAAGCGGCACTAATGGCCGCGGCGTAACCCTTATGCCAAAGCACCTTAGATCACATATTCGCACGACACTCACAAAAACAAAGCCGTGGTCCGTTCCGCTAGCAGTTTATCATCACGCTCACTCGCCAGGCAACTTCCATCCATCGTTGTATTTTGATTCACCATCACACGCACGCAGATTACATCAGTTTATCACAAGGAGACCAACAGTCAGAGACGATATAGAGAGTTATCTCAGGCGTTATCAATACCTTTATCTTTACGATCCTTCGCTACGACTTTCTCTTGATATTCTCCCACACTTCTCGATCGAAAGTTTTAACTCTCACTTTCGCAAAGGTGTACTTTCTTCCGAATGTGTAAGTTCTATCTTTGGTTTATTTTCTCTCGCGGGAGAGGCAGGTGCACCGGGCGTCACAGGCTCTGTCGTTTCCCCTTCATTCATCTCCGGCTCTGAAATAATGAAGGTGAAAGAATTAATAATGAATATAGGAAATAATAACTAACTAACTAAATAAATGAATAGATAAAATAAGAAAGAAAAAGATAAATAAAAATATATA
>NW_028234442.1:17557947-17565447 GCF_977035675.1 Penaeus japonicus
ATCTTTCAGTTATTTATATATTAACTTTATCCAGGATAGTGAAATTTTATCTTTGAAATAATACGGTCAAGTTATAATCACGTCCTGCTTGAAAATATGTATATATCTTTTTTCGAAATTTAAGTGCTTAAAAATCACTGACTGAACTTCAACTTGTGTTTAATCTGTCTATAAATAGGATAAAGATCTTTCCCTCATGCAAGTAAACAACTTTTTACCTTGCATTTTTTTTTAATGGAACCTGCCTTTTTTATCGATTTCTCCTTATTCTCTTTCTTTTTCTTTTCCTTTTTCTCTTTGTTCCGCTTCTTCCTCTGCCTCTTCTTCTTTGATTTCCTCTTGTTTTTTCTTGCATTTCTTCTTCCTCTGTCTCTTGTTCTTTTCTTATTTCCTCTATTTTTTTTCTTTTCTTTCTTCTCTTGATTCTCCTTCTTTTTCCCTCTCCTATATCTTTTCTTCCCCTCTTCCTCTTTTTTTTCTTCCTCCTCCCCCTCCTTCCTTTTTCCTTTCCTTCTTCTCTTCCTCCTTCTTCCTCTTTTTCTTTTCCATTTCCTTCTCCTATTTCTTCCTTTGCCTCTGCCTCTCCTTCTTTTTTCCTTTTCCCTTCGTCTTCTTCTTCATTTTCTATTCCGTCTCCTTTTCATGTTTCTTCTTATACCTCTTCTCTTCCTTTCCTTTCTCCTCCCCCTCCTTCCCCTTCCTTTCCCCCTCCCCCTTCCCTCCTTCCCCTCCTCCTCCTCCCCCTCCTTCCCCTCCTCCATCCCCTTCCCCTCCTCCTCTTCCTCCTCCTACCCCTCCCCCATCCCCCCCTCCTCCTTCCCCTTACCCCCCTCCCCCTCTTCCTCCCTCCCACCCCCACCTCATCTTTACCGAAGTCTCCCAACCAAGCCATAAAACCCGCCTTTCCAACAGAAAACGACCTGGCTTTATCCCTACGCCTAATATTCCGAGATAGAGAGATACGGGCGGAGGGGGGGGGGCGGAGCTGATACCCTCTGACACGAAGGTGATGGTGTCTTGTTATCAGTTCGTATTTGGCTTATCAATACGTAAAAGATATGGGAATACTGACGGTCCCTGTGAGAATGACGGTACAGGTACTTGTAATACATTTGTGTTTAATACGGTGCTGGTAATACACTTTTTTTAAATAAATTATTTTTATTTTTTTTTTTGTGATACTGGGGTTGTTGTTATGTTGTGATTGTTTTTAAGGGTGTTTGTAATATAGGTGGTGGTGATGGTGGTGATTGATGATGATAGTGATGGTGATGATGATGATGATGGTGGTGGTAGTGGTGGTGGTGGTGATGATGATGATGATGATGATGATGATGATGATGAGGAGGAGGAGGAAGACGAAGAAAAAGAAGAAGAAGAAGACGAAGACGAAGACAAAGATGAGGATGACGATGAAGATGATTATGAAGATGATGATAATAATAATAAAGATAATATAAACGTTACCAAAACCAACAATACCATACCACAAACCACAAACAAACAAAACAACACCAAACTAAACTATAAAAAAAACGTAGCAAACAAAATCCAACAAAAACAAAATGGATGGTAATGACAATATTATCTCCATCATTCCGTGAAGTTATGTCACGCTGTCATTTTCTTTTGTGGAAATTTGCTGAAGTAATGTGATGCATTAGTTCAAGACAAAACATTAAGAGAAGAAAAAGAATAATATATATATACATTTACTTTTGTTGAACTGATGTGATAATGATGATAAATATATATATATAAAGAACGCTTACAATTCTTTTGTCAAACATTACAATCTATCTATCTATATATGTGTATATGCACATGCACGCACACACACACACACACACACATATATATAAATATATATATACTAATATATATATATATATATATATATATATATATACATATATATATATACATAAATAAATATATAAATATTTATATTTATATATATTTACATATACAAATATATATATATATACAGAGAGAGAGAGAGAGAAAGAGAGAGAGAGAGAGAGAGAGAGAGAGAGAGAGAGAGAGAGAGAGAGAGAGAGAGAGAGAGAGAGAGAGAGAGAGAGAGAGAGAGAGAGAGAGAGAGAGAGAGAGAGAGAGAGAGAGAGAGAGAGAGAGAGAGAGAGAGAGAAAGAGAGAGAGAGAGAGAGAGAGACAGAGAGAGAGAGAGAGAGACATTTGTTGCACTGCAGTGAAGATAATGATACAAAAACGTAAACAGAGCGGTTACATCCCCATGTCTCTTGAGCTCACACAAAGAATGCCAAAACCTGTATGAGATCACATAACACCTCCTCGTTTCTTTCTATTGCTTGTTTTCTACTTCCTCTTCCACTTCCTTTTAGTTGTTTAGCTTTCCTTTTTTTTCTTTGTTTTCTCTTCTAATGCCTTTGTCGTATTTTTTTTTTTTTTACTTGAATTTGTTTTTTTTTCTTTGCTTTCTCTTCCATCTATTCTTTGTCGTTTTCCCCTTTTCTTTGTTTTATTTTCAACTTTCTCGTTGTGGTCTTTCGTTTGTCGTTTTTTTCTCTCTACTTCCTTTTCCTCGCTTTTTTCATCCACTTTTTGTCGTTTTTATTCAATTTCGTTTTTTCTTCCATCTCCTCGTATTTTTTTCTTCACATCTTCTCGGTTGTCGTTTTCATATTTATTCATTTTCTTTTCCTCCTCGTTTTTGTTGCGTTCCTCTTCTCTCCGTCTTCTCTTTGTCGCTTTTCTTTCCCATTTCCTCTTTCTTCTTTGTAAAGAAATGACAAAATTTCAAAAGAAATGACAAAATTTCAAAGAAATGACAAAATTTCAAAGAAATGACAAAATTTCTAAAGTAATAATGACAAAATATCTCAAGTAATAATGACAAAATATCTAAAGTAATAATGACAAAATTTCAAAAGAAATGACAAAATTTCAAAAGTAATAATGACAGCATTTCAAAAGTAATAATGACAAAATTTCTAAAGTAATAATGACAAAATTTCTAAAATAATAATGACAAAATTTCAAAAGTAA
The DNA here is from genome assembly GCF_977035675.1 of Penaeus japonicus. Taxonomy (NCBI): domain Eukaryota; kingdom Metazoa; phylum Arthropoda; class Malacostraca; order Decapoda; family Penaeidae; genus Penaeus; species Penaeus japonicus. The sequence goes on from NW_028234442.1 coordinate 17,560,975, forward strand.
TAATGACAAAATTTCTAAGGTAATAATGACAAAATATCTAAAGTAATAATGACAAAATTTCAAAAGAAATGACAAAATTTCAAAAGTAATAATGACAGCATTTCAAAAGTAATAATGACAAAATTTCTAAGGTAATGATGACAAAATATCTAAAGTAATAATGACAAAATATCTCAAGTAATAATGACATTTTAAAAATAATAATGTCAATATTTCTAAAGTGATAATGACAAAATTTCTAAGGTAATGATGACAAAATATCTAAAGTAATAATGACAAAATATCTCAAGTAATAATGACAAGATTTCTAAAGTAATAATGACAAAATATCTCAAGTAATAATGACAAAATATCTCAAGTAATAATGACAAAATTTCAAAAGTAATAATGACAAAATTTCTAAAGTAATAATGACAAAATTTCTAAGGTAATAATGACAAAATATCTAAAGTAATAATGACAAAATTTCAAAAGAAATGACAAAATTTCAAAGAAATGACAAAATTTCAAAGAAATGACAAAATTTCAAAGAAATGACAAAATTTCAAAGAAATGACAAAATTTCAAAGAAATGACAAAATTTCAAAAGAAATGACAAAATTTCAAAAGAAATGACAAAATTTCAAAAGAAATGACAAAATTTCAAAGAAATGACAAAATTTCAAAGAAATGACAAAATTTCAAAAGAAATGACAAAATTTCAAAGAAATGACAAAATTTCAAAAGTAATAATGACAAAATTTCAAAGAAATGACAAAATTTCAAAGAAATGACAAAATTTCAAAGAAATGACAAAATTTCAAAAGAAATGACAAAATTTCAAAAGTAATAATGACAAAATTTCAAAGAAATGACAAAATTTCAAAAGTAATAATGACAAAATTTCTAAGGTAATAATGACAAAATATCTAAAGTAATAATGACAAAATTTCAAAGTAATGACAAAATTTCAAAAGAAATGACAAAATTTCAAAAGTAATAATGACAGCATTTCAAAAGTAATAATGACAATTTTTTAAAAGTAACAATGCCAATATTTCTAAAGTAATAATGCCAATATTTCTAAAATAATAATGACAAAATTTCAAAAGTAATAATGACATTTTAAAAATAATAATGTCAATATTTCTAAAGTAATAATGACAATTTTTTAAAAGTAACAATGCCAATATTTCAAAAGTAATAATGACAATTTTTTAAAAGTAACAATGCCAATATTTCTAAAGTAATAATGCCAATATTTCTAAAATAATAATGACTAAATTTATAAGGTAATAATGACAAAATTTCTAAAGTAATGACATTTTAAAAATAATAATGTCAATATTTCTAAAGTAATAATGACAAAATTTCTAAGGTAATAATGACTAAATTTCTAAAGTAATAATGACAAAATTTCTAAGGTAATAATGACAACATTTCAAAGGTAATAATGACAAAAGTTCTAAAGTAATAATGACAAAATTTCAAAAGAAATGACAAAATTTCAAAAGTAATAATGACAAAATTTCAAAAGTAATAATGACATTTTAAAAATAATAATGTCAATATTTCAAAAGTAATAATGACAGCATTTCAAAAGTAATAATGACAATTTTTTAAAAGTAACAATGCCAATATTTCTAAAGTAATAATGCCAATATTTCTAAAATAATAATGACAAAATTTCTAAAGTAATGACATTTTAAAAATAATAATGTCAATATTTCTAAAGTAATAATGACAAAATTTCTAAGGTAATAATGACTAAATTTCTAAAGTAATAATGACAAAATTTCTAAGGTAATAATGACAAAATTTCTAAAGTAATAATGACAAAATTTCTAAGGTAATAATGACAATTTTTTAAAAGTAACAATGCCAATATTTCTAAAGTAATAATGACAATTTTTTAAAAGTAACAATGCCAATATTTCTAAAGTAATAATGACAATTTTTTAAAAGTAACAATGCCAATATTTCTAAAGTAATAATGACTAAATTTATAAGGTAATAATGACAAAATTTCTAAAGTAATGACATTTTAAAAATAATAATGTCAATATTTCTAAAGTAATAATGACAAAATTTCTAGTATAAGGATTGACATTTTTAAAAAATTTAATAATGTCAATATTTCTAAAGTAATAATGACAAAATTTCTAAGGTAATAATGACTAAATTTCTAAAGTAATAATGACAAAATTTCTAAGGTAATAATGACAAAATTTCTAAAGTAATAATGACAAAATTTCTAAGGTAATAATGACAAAATATCTAAAGTAATAATGACAAAATTTCAAAAGAAATGACAAAATTTCAAAAGTAATAATGACAGCATTTCAAAAGTAATAATGACAATTTTTTAAAAGTAACAATGCCAATATTTCTAAAGTAATAATGCCAATATTTCTAAAATAATAATGACAAAATTTCAAAAGTAATAATGACAACATTTCAAAGGTAATAATGACAAAAGTTCTAAAGTAATAATGACAAAATTTCAAAAGAAATGACAAAATTTCAAAAGTAATAATGACACATTTTTAAAAGTAACAATGACAAAATTTCAAAAGTAATAATGCCAATATTTCTAAAGTAATAATGACAACATTTCTAAAAGTAATAATGACAAAATTAAAAAAGTAATAATGCCAATATTTCTAAAGTAATAATGACAAAAATTTCTAAAGTAATAATGACAAAATTTCAATAGTATTAATGACAAAATTTCAAAAGTAATAATCATAAAATTTTAAAAGTAATAGTAATCTAACAGTCACAGCAACTACATTGATGACAGTATATATAAAATAAATATTTTATAATGATATTGACAACTATCATTGCAAATGCAAATAATGAGTCATAATAATAATAAAAACAATAATAATAATAATATCAACAATAAAGAAAATACAATAATAACAAAGATTAATTATCTTAATGATAAAAATAAAAATAATCATAATAATCACACAGTCACAACCATAACAGTAATGATGATGATAATAACAGTAATGATGATGATAATAACAGTAATGATGATAATAATAACAGTAATGATGATGATAATAATAGTGATGATAATAACAATAAAAACACACTAGTGATAAAGATAATAATAATGATAATAATAATCGGAGTGTCAATAATATACATAATTACAAAGATGAGAATAAGGATGACAACTGCAATGTAAAACAAAAACATAATAAAAAAATAACAATAACGATAATGTTAATAATAATAATGAGGATAATAATAATAATGGTAGTAATAATAACAATGATAATAAACATAATAGGAAAAACACATATGATGATGATGATGATGATGATGATGATGATGATGATGATAATGATAATGATAATGATAATGATAATGATGATGATGATGAAGATGATGATGATGATAATGATAATGATAATGATAATGATAATGATGATGATGATGAAGATGATGATGATGATGATAATGATAATAATTTAAAAAAATAATTATAATGATACCACTACTACTACTACTACTAATAATAATAATGATAATAATAATAGTAATGATAATAATTATAATAATAACAGTAATAACACCAATGATAATAACAACAACCACAAGTCTCCTTCGTGCGTTCATCTCCGAATACGTTCCCTGAAACATCCGAGGCATTCCCATGGATGCATGGCACTCTGCATGGCACTCTGCATCTCCCCGGCACTGTCATAACCATCAGGCGCTGGTCTTCTAAGGCACCGTGACGTCACCTAAATGGCACTGTCCACTGGCACTCGCTTAGCACCAACTAGGTTCTCTCCGTGCGTGCCACTGTTATTTGGCACTTGATGGTTCTTGTGGTGGGGAGTGCCTAGCTGTGTGGCTCTCAGGGTAACATGTGACATAATATAAGGTTTGTGGAACAGAAAGATTCGCTGAGTGAAGGCGAAGAAGATATGCTGGCAAGGCGTGCTAAGAGAGAGTAAGTAGCACGCCATTTCAAGTGATTATAAATACAGTTGTTTGTGACTGACATTATTAACAAAGGGGCTTCAAAAACCCGAGTCGATTCGCGCGAAGGGCATAGGAGCATTCTACATGTATCATTACAGAACTAGATACAGGATACATCTCGTTGTTTGTGTCTCCCATTTTGGGAAATGTAAATAGCCCTTGGGCGAATTTTATTAAAATGCCACTTGGAATATTGATCTTCAAGAGATATATTAACACAACTACAATATTGACGGTGTCCAAGGTCACCTAAATCAGCGAGAGAGACGAGAGCAACTAAGGACAAATGCCAAGGAAACAAGAACACCAATTGACACCACTATCCTGAGTGACTCAACCGACACATACTATAAATGACACGCGAGTGATTGTGTCACTTACTCGGTGGGTGCGAGAGAGAGGGGGGGAAAATGTCTCTCTTAATCTTGTTTTTCGCTGGCTTTGTAGTCACTATGATTTTTTTATTTTTTTATTTGGGGTCCTTGT
>NW_028234442.1:17585447-17587947 GCF_977035675.1 Penaeus japonicus
GAGGGAAGAGGGAGTGGGAAGTGCGGAAAGGGGGGGGGGTGGAGGTGTAGGAAAGGAGGGAGGAGAGGAGGGGAGTTTTCTCATTTCCATCTCTTTTAAAACAATTTCTCTACACCTCACTTCCAATCTCTTGTCTTTTTCTATGCTCTCCTGTCATACCTTTTGATATATTTATTATTATTAATCTTTATTCTCTTCACATCATCTTTCTTTCCCTCCTTCTTTCCTCATACCAAAAACTTTTGCTTCGTTTTCTTCTTTGCCTTTTTTTCTGCCTCTCTCCTTATTCTTATCCTTCCCCTCTTTCTTCTCCATCTTCCAATCCCTTCGCTTATCCTTATTCCCTCTTCCTCCTCTGTTTCTTTTCCCTACTTCTTCTCTCGTCTTTCTTTTTCCCAAAATCTCCCCTACCTCTTCCTTATTCTTCCATTTATTCTTCAGCATGAGCTCGCCCCTTGCGTGTGTATACCCGAGTATGGCATTTCATGGGAATACAAACTCGTATTTTGCTAACTTGTTTCTTTTATTAGAATTCTTCTATTCTTCCACTAACATTTATCTTCATTCGAGGTGGCACATGAACATGAAGAAAGCTTTTGACAGCTTGTGGTTATTTTACTCTGGGGTTGAGTATCTCTGTGTCTTCAGCAATGGTGCAAGTAAGAGCTGTTTCTCTGTAAATGGACGCTTCGCCTACATTGAATTAATATATAGAGCATGAGATTCCTCTATGTTGTGTATAAGATCATCGCCGTGGACCTTCACTCAAGTTTAGTTACTTGTATTTGCTCTCAATTCCAAACATTTGGTAGTTAGTCGTATTCAGAGCTAAATATCTAGATAGGACACGGTATTCTACACGCTACGTTCAGCAGAGTACCGAGGATGAAGGAAAATCCTAAAATCCTAACTTGATCCTCCCTTTGAAGGAGAAGGAAACAGCGGTCAGGGACAGACAGACAGGGACTTTTTGTATCTCTGTGGTCACCTTACCTTCACTCATATAGGCATTACGCTCTCCCATGCACACCATCAGGGTTTTTTTTCTTAATCTATTTCCTCTACTTCGGATGGTTTGTCTTTTCTCACAGGTGCGGAGAAGCGATAGGAGAGGGACCTGCGTGTGGCAAAGAGACCTGCAGCCGCATCCCTTGTCCTTTCCATCCTCCCCGTGGTCTTCGTCATCGTCTTCGTGTTGTCGAATCCCAAGTCGCATCGTTCATACACATTTTACGATATATCTTCGGAATGATTACCATGTCCTTCGTCCGGAGGATGATTAACGATGAAGTGTACAAAAAAATAGACGTATTGCCTCATTGTCCCTCGCACCTAACGACGGTCGGATCGGTACTGGACTAAGAGTACCGTTAACCCAACCACCTACTACGACGCCGGGAGCATTGGTTGCCTTGACAACCAACCGACTTGTTCTGAGGTAATAGGATACTGAAAAGTGTAGGGCGGGGATATGTCCTTGTCACTCTCTTCTCATCAAAAGAGATTGTTTGGATAAAGAACTCAAAACCAGTTCCTTGTCGAGGATGGTGGTGGAGGTCGTTGATGAAGGATGTTGGAGCTTCCTTCAGGTGACGTATCACTTCCTTGCGTATGATTTACATGTCTTAATGTTCTTGCTTATTTTTATTCTTGTTCTTTTAGTTTTCCCAGTTATTTATGTCTCTCGTTGTTCTTTTTGATAGTTATAGTTCTCACGTTACAGTTATTATGATAATTTTCTCTCATTGTGTATTTTCTTCAGGAAAAAAAAGAAAAAAAGAAAAAAATCCTTTCCACTTTTCGCGTAATTTCTGCTTAATTGACGTTTCCATTTTTTTAGTCTTTTCGCGGAATGATTCGTCATTGTTTCTCTATAGTTGTTGAAAAAATACTTGTGTTCGTTACCCAACATGACGGATCAGTTACTTCGAGCATAAATAATTATTTGCTAAAATTACTTGGAATTTTATTTTACAAGATAGTGTTTTCCGTGGAAAAAAATATCGCGTTTTTGTTCTGTTTTATATTCTTGGACTGAATTTCCTTTTATATCATCTTTATAACTCGTTTTTTTTAAATCCTATATTAACGTCCTGTATCATTTTTTAAAGATCCAGTAATACTGTGCGCTCGTTTCTAGACAAACAAACAACACACACACACACACACAAACACACACACACACACACACACACACACACTCAAACAAACACACACACACACAATTGATCCAAACAGTGAAACTTTAAAACAAAGAATAGTAATGAGCTGTTCAAATACCTTTTACAATTGTACAAAAAAGCTAGAGAGATATATTAATGAGTAAATAGGATTTATCAATAATACATATTTGCAGGAGAATAAACCAACATTCTATTCACTTTCAAAATGGTATATTTTTCACTGGAAAAACGATAGTATAATAATTCATCAAAACTCATTGTTGATGTCTATTTGGCACTCATTTTGGCACTCATGATTCCAACACGATCATGAATTC
>NW_028234442.1:17592947-17595447 GCF_977035675.1 Penaeus japonicus
TGGGGAGGAATGGGAGGAGGGGAGGGAGGGAGGAGGGAGGTGGAAGAGGAGGATTGGGAGGAAGGGAGGAGGTGGAGGGAGGATGGGGGAGGAGGAGGGAGGAGGGAGGTGGAGAGGAGGAATGGGAGGAGGAAGGGGAGAGGGGAAGAGGAGGAGAGGGGGGAGGGGAGGATGAGGAGGTAGGAGGGAGGTGGAAGAGGAGGAGAGGGGAGGGGAGGATGAGGAGGTAGGAGGGAGGTGGAAGAGGAGGAGAGGGGAGGGGGGGGGGAGGGGAGGAGGGAGGGGGGGGGGGGAGGAGGAGGGAGTGGGAAGAGGAGATGGGAGGAGGGGAGGAGGGAAGGGAGGGAGGGAAGAGGGATGGAAGGAGGGAGGGAGGGAGAGGAGGAAGGGAGGAGGGAGGGGGGAGGAGGTGGGAAGAGGAGGAAATGGGAGGAGGGGAGGGAGGGAGGTGGAAGAGGAGGAGGGGAGGGGAGGGAAGGGAGGAGGAGGGGAAGGAGGGAAGGAAGGAGGAGGAGAGTGGGGGAGGTGGTGGAAGAGGAGGATTGGGAGGAGGGGAGGGAGGGAAGAGGGAAGAGGAGGAATGGGAGGAGGGGGGGGGAAGGGGAGGGGAAGAGGAGAGGAGGGGAGGAGGGGAGGGAGAGGAGGGGAGGAGGGGGAGGGAGGGAGGGAGGGGAGAGGAGGGGAAGAGGAAGGGAGAGGGAGGGGAGGGGAGGGAGGGGTGGTGGAAGGAGGGGATGGGAGGAGGGGAGAGGGGAGGGGAAGGAGGGAGGTGGGAAGAGGAGGATGGGAGGAGGGGAGGGAGGGTGGGGAGGAGGAGGGGAGGAGGGAAGGATGGGAGGGGTTGGGGAGAGGAGGGAGGAGGGGAGAGGGGAGGGAGGGTGGTGGAAGAGGAGGAATGGGAGGAGGGGGTGGAGGGAGGGAGAGGAGGAGGGAGGGGAGGGAGGGGAGGAGGAGGGGAAGGAGGAGGAGGTGAAAGAGGAGGAGGGGGAGGCGGGGAAGGGAGAGAGGTGGAAGAGGAGGAATGGGAGGAGGGGAGGGGAGGGGAGGGAGGAGGGGAGGTGGGGGAGGGAGGGAGGAGGGAGGATGAGGAAGGGGGAGGAGGGAGGAAGGGAGAGGAGGAAATGGTGGAAGGGAGGAGGGGAGGGAGGGGGGGAGGGAAGGGAGGGGAGGTGGAAGAGAGGAGATGGGGAGGAGGGGAGGGAGGGTGGGTGGAAGAGGAGGAGATGGGAGGAGGGAGGGAGGTCCAGAGAGGGAAGGAGGGAGGATGGAAGAGGAGGAGGGAGGAGGGGAGGGAGGAAGAGGGAGGAGGGAGGTGGAAGAGGAGGATGGGAGGAGGGAGGAGGGGGAAGAGGGAGGGGATTGGGAGGGAGGGGGAGAGGAGGTGGAAGGAGGAGGGAGGGAGGGAGAGGGAGGGAGGTGAGTTGGAAGAGGAGGAATGGGAGGAGGGGGGAGGGTGGAGAGGGAGGGAAGGAAGGGAGGGGAAGGGAGGAGGGTGGGAGGGAGGGAGGGAGAGGAGGGGAGGAGGAAGGGAGGAGGGAGGGGAGGGAGGGTGAGGAAGGGGAGGTGAGAGGAGGAGGGGAGGAGGGGAGGGAGGGAAGATGGAGGAAGGGAGGAGGGGAGAGGAGGATTGGAGGAAGGGGAGAGAGGTGGAAGAGGAGGGTATGGGAGGAGGGGAGGAGGGAGGTGGAAGAGGAGGATTGGGAGGAGGGGAGGAGGGAAGGGGGAGGTGGAAGAGGAGGAATGGGAGGAGGGGAGGGAGGGAAGGAGGGAGGTGGAAGAGGAGGAATGGGAGGAAGGGAGAGAGGGAGGAAGGAAGGAGGAATGGGAGAGGGGAAGGGGGAGGGAAGGGGGAGGAGGGGAAGAGGAATGGGAGGAGGGGAGGGAGGGTGGTGGAAGAGGAGGAATGGGAGGAGGGGAGGGAGGGAAGGAGGGAGGTGGAAGAGGAGGAATGGGAGGAAGGGAGGGAGGTGGAAGAGGAGGAATGGGAGGAGGGGAGGGAGGGAAGGAGGGAGGTGGAAGAGGAGGATTGGGAGGAAGGGAGAGAGGTGGAAGAGGAGGAATGGGAGGAGGGGAGGGAGGGAAGGAGGGAGGTGGAAGAGGAGGATTGGGAGGAAGGGAGAGAGGTGGAAGAGGAGGAATGGGAGGAGGGGAGGGAGGGAAGGAGGGAGGTGGAAGAGGAGGATTGGGAGGAAGGGAGAGAGGTGGAAGAGGAGGAATGGGAGGAGGGGAGGGAGGGAAGGAGGGAGGTGGAAGAGGAGGAATGGGAGGAGGGGAGGGAGGGAGGTGGAAGAGGAGGATTGGGAGGAGGGGAGGGAGGGTGGTGGAAGAGGAGGAATGGGAGGAAGGGAGGGAGGGTGGAAGAGGAGGAAGGTGGAAGAGGAGGAATGGGAGGAAGGGAGGGAGGGAGGTGGAAGAGGCAGAATGGGATGCGAACGATGGAAGAATGAGAGGAGTGAGTAAGGAAGAAGGGAGAAGAGAGGGAGGGGGAGAAGAATGTGCG
>NW_028234442.1:17600447-17607947 GCF_977035675.1 Penaeus japonicus
AGAGAGAGAGAGAGAGAGAGAGAGAGAGAGATAGAAAGAGAGAGAGAGAGAGAGAGAGAGAGAGAGAGAGAGAGAGCGAGAGTGAGAGAGATTGTAAACAAGACGTGACATGGATCTCCTTCGCCAACGAAAGTGGTTCGGCGAACTTCGGGACGGTCGGCGATTAAAATGTGATTACTAGTTGTTGGGATTATCATGTCGAAGAATGATGTTTGTAATGACGAAAGGACTTTTTATTGATACTGGCTTATAATAGGTAGAAATAGCAATAACGGCGAATTCGTGATGGTAATTGTAGTCAGTCACAGATGGATCGGTAAACGAGTCTCCCATCAAGTAGTTCGGCGAACCCCGGAACCCTCGACAAGTAAACGAAATTCCCAATCACTGTAATTCACCGACAACGAATGATAACAATAACAACGAAAGCGAATTAATAAAAACGAGGGTAATAAGTCATGGAAAAAAATCACCGACAACGAATGATAACAATAACAACGAAAGCGAATAAAAAAAAACACAAAAAAACAGGGTAATAACAGTCATGGAAGAAAGAAAATCACCGACAACGAATAATAACAATAACAACGAAAGCGAACTGAAAAAAAAAACGAGGGTAATAACAGCCATGAAAAAAAAATCACCGACAACGAATGATAACAATAACAACGAAAGCGAATTAAAAAAAAACAAAAAAAACGAGGGTAATAACAGTCATGGAAGAAAAAAAGAAGAAAGATCGCTAGAGTGATTCAAGTCAACACGCAACTTAAAAGCAGTCCAGACAAAGGCTCAGCGTGATAAAGTACCGGATAATTGGTGGTGCCATCGCAAGCTCTTCGGATAATGGATCATTAGCGCAGTAAACATAAAAAAAAAAGAAGAAAAAAAGATAAAAGGCGGAGGCTTCTTTGAAGGGGAGCGACAGCGGTAGAAAGGGAGAGGAGGTGGGGGGAAGGAGGAGGAGGAGGGGGAGGGGAGGGGGGGAGGAGGGGAAGAGGGGGAGGAAGAGTGGAGGAGGGGGAGGAAGAGTGGGGAGGAGGAGGAATGGGGGAGGGAAGGAGGAGTGGAGGAGGAGGATGAGGATGTGGAGGAGGAGGGATGGGGGAGGAAGGAGGGGAAAGAGGATGAGTAGGGGAGGGAAGGAGGAGGGGGGGAAGAGGTGGGAAGGAGGAGTGGAGGAGGGGGAGGGGAGGGGAGGAGGGGAAAGGAAGAGGAGGGAAGGAGGAGGAGTAGGGGAGGAAGAGGAGGGAGGAGGAGGAATGGGGGAGGGAAAGGAGGAGGGGGGTTAAGGGGGAGGAGAAGAAGGAAGAATAAGGAGAGACGGGGAATAGGAGGATGGAAGGGAGAGGGAAAGAGAATAGGAGAGGGAAGGAGAGGGGGGAAGAAGAGGAAGGAAATTGATGGAGAGGGAGAAACGGAAGAAGAGTAGGAGAGGGAAGCAGAGAAGGAAACAGGGAGGAAAAGAAAGGAAGGGGAGAAGGAAAGAGAAAAGGAGAGGAAGAAAGAAAAGATAGGCAAAAAAAATGAGAGGGAGGGAAGGGAAGAGAGAGGATGGAGAAAGAGGAAAGAAAGAAAGAAAAAAAAAAAACAGTGGGAAGGAGAAAGAGAAAAGAGGGAAGGAGAGGAAAAGAGAGGAAGGGAGAGCTAGGGAGAGTAAGAGAGACCAAGAGAGAGAGAGAGAGAGAGAGAGAGAGAGAGAGAGAGAGAGAGAGAGAGAGAGAGAGAGAGAGAGAGAGAGGGGAACATGAAGGGAGAGGAAGAGGAAGGGAGAATAAGGGCAAAGGAAAAGAGAGAGAAGGAAAGAGAGAGAAGGAGAGGAAGAGAGAGAGAGAGGGAGAAGGGAAAGAAAGAAACCTTGCATGACACATAAAAAGAAGTGACTGCCTGACGCCACGCACGACAGGTGGTTGACTAGCAGCTCCTCCGCCACACACGCACATCAATCACAAACGTGCACTCACTATTGCAGAGGTCTGAATATATTCTATGTTTGCAAGACAATGCAGGGGTATAATGTACACGTTTGATGTGTAGCGCACAGATAAGCAGACTCTTAAGGTGAGGGGGAGAGGGAGAGGGAGAAGGAGGGAGGGAGGGAGGGAGGGAGGGAGGGAGGGAGGGAGGGAGGGAGGGAGGGAGGGAGGGAGGGAGGGAGGGAGGGAGGGAGAGAGGGAGAGACGGAGAGAGAGAGAGAGAGAGAGAGAGATAGAGAGATAGAGAGAGAGAGAGAGATGGAGAGAGAGAGAGAGAGAGAGAGAAGAGAGGAGAGAGAGAGAGAGAGAGAGAGAGAGAGAGAGAGAGAGAGAGAGAGAGAGAGAGAGAGAGAGAGAGAGAGAGAGAGAGAGAGAGAGGAGAGAGGAGAGAGGAGAGCGAGAGAGAGAGAGAGAGAGAGGAGAGCGAGAGAGAGAGAGAGAGAGAGGAGAGCGAGAGAGAGAGAGAAGCGGGACAAACGATAATACACGTGGAAATCTGAAAGTTTACAGACGCACGACAGAACAGACACACACACACACACACACACACACACACACACGCGCGCGCGCACACACACGAAGACCTTACACGTAGGTCCTGAGGAATGTTGACGGGGGATAATTACAGGTCACGTTTTGGTGTTCAGTGTTCCCTCTCGCTTCATGGCAAGAGAGGTTAACCTGTTACCTTATACTCGGTGTCAAAAAACAAAAACAATACTTTGGATTTTCTTTAACTGAGATGAAATAAATAAATAATAATACAAAATAAACATAAGAATAAATATAAAATGAATATAAAAAACAAAAAATAAATATAAAAACCTAGAAAAAAAATAAATATAAAAATATAGAAAAATAAATATAAAAACCCAGAAAAGATAAAAAAAAAAAAAAAACTGAAAAAATAAATATAAAAACCCAGAGAAACCATTTTGGATATTATTATGTACAGGTTAAGACCATCTCCCTGCACGTGTTTCCCAATGAAACCTGTGTCACGGTTTCTGAAGAACTGTACAAGGTTTAATGCACATTATATCTGTATATTTGCTGGCGCATGACGGAAAGAGGTTTATTGGTCATGACTTCTTTATTCTCTTGCCTGCATGACTGATGGTGATCGGTTATTCATGTCGGATAAGTCAGTGAAGTGCATGGTAATGTTTTCCTCTTCTCATGCAGTGACCATAGGATATTGTATCGCGTAATAAGGGCATTTCCTTTGTTTCGAAATTGTGCAAAATAATTATGGAAGATTCTGGTGCGTTCGTGTGTTTTCAAGAATCATTTTGGTGGTTCCTTGTGGTGATTTTTTTTCTTCTTCTTTTCTTCGGTAACTTTGTATATAAAATAAAGATAAAAATGCAATAAAGAATTAAAATTAAGAATGAAAGTACTGTGGAAGAAAAAGAAAAAAGAAAAAGAAAAAGAAAACTATACCCCTCAGCTTAAACCCATCTTGCCATATAGGGTGTATTACTGATAATGCAACTCGGAACATTTCATCAAAGAGCGACCTTATCTTTTAGAGTCAATTTCCCAAACTTAATGTTCGTCTTCAAACATCTTTGCCTTAAACATTTCCATCAACCGGCCATTTTGGGGAGTTTAACCTTTAGCCCGACTCGCCACACTGCTTATTATGTAGCCTCCATATCTCCGCGGGTTCATATCCATCCTCACAAGCAGAGATTCTCAACTGCATCCAATTTTACATTCATCGCAGACCCAAATAATGAATACTCTACGTACGTTTATCGAAGTTAGGGATGGTGTTGAAAATCCTGTCAAAGAAAACGGGCCATGGCGGACAAGTTTTTTTTTCTTCTTCTTTCCTTTTTTTTGTCGAATCATCCTCCCTTTTACTGCCTGCCGCGGAACCTGTTTTTCTGAAGTTGACGAGGCGATTATAACTATAATTTATTTTCTCCGTATTGTCTTGCGGGTTATATGCAGCTGTTTAATTCAACTCGTTCTAGTCATCATTAAAACATATGATAACCTTGCGAGAGAGCTTATTGCCTGTGGTTTTAGGTTAGTTACGGACGCATTACTGCCATGGCGTGTTATTGCTTAAAGAATTATGTAACTGTCAAGTCTCTTATCTCTCTCTCTCTTTTTTGCTGTTACTTGCGTATGAATGAATTTTCATGAAAAAAAGTTAAACCTCCATAATTGTATTTTTGTTCGCTTGTAGAGTGCATGGCTGTGCGATGTTCCTGCATGTTCTAAGCGTGGGAGTTAACGTGTGTGAAGATGCTTAATGCTGTTTTGACTGAGTGTTCTGCAGTTTGGCAATCCGCATCTGTTGGAGAGAGAGAGAGAGAGAGAGAGAGAGGGGGGGGGGGAGAGGAGAGGAGGGAGAGAGAGAAAGAGAGAGAGGGGGGGAGGGAGAGGAGAGGAGGGAGAGAGAGAAAGAGAGAGAGAGAGAGAGAGAGAGGGGGGGGAGAAAGAGAAAGAGAGAAAGAGAGAGAGAGAGAGAGAGAGGAGGGGAGGGGGAGGGGGAGGGAGAGGGAGAGGGGGAGAGAGAGAGGGAGAGAGAGAGAGAGGGGGAGAGCGAGAGGGAGAGGGAGAGAAAGAGGGAGAGGAGAGAGTGAGAGAGCGAAAGGGAGAAGAGGAAGAGAGAGAGAGAGAGAGAGAGACGGAGAGAAAGAAAAGAAAAGAGAAAGAGAAAAAAGAGAAAGCGAGTGATAAAGAAGAGGAAGAAAGATACACACACAAAAAAAGAGAAAGTAAAAAAGAATGAAATACAAAGAAAACAAAAAACAAAACACACTCACTGCAGCATATATTTTGAAGCCTCCCCTTGCCCCCATCCCTCCCTCCCTCCCTCCCCGTGTCGTGAGATGCCCGGATGAGAAACGCGAAAGATTATCGTTAAGCATTCATGTCTGCCTATTTTTTTTTTTTTTTGGGGGGGGGGGGAAAGGGGATCTAATCGAAATATGTCATTCATTTGAATCGAAAGACGTATATGATTTCGTTCACATACGATATTGTCATGGATATCTTGATGTGAAGGAAGATTTGCTTGTTTTGTGATTTAAATTGAGACCAGATGTGAATGAAATGCGTTATCGCTGTGATTACATTGATAACGATGATGATAATAACGATGATTGTAATAACATTATCAATAATTCAAATTATTAATGATGATGATAAAGATAATGATAATGATGTATGAATAATGGTCATAATAATATTAAGAATAATATTAATAATAGTAATAAAGATACTAATACAAATAGTGATGATGATAATAAATATTAATAATTGTAATAATGACAATTATAATGATAATGAAAAAAATGATAATACTGATCAATTATCATAATTAATTATCAATAACAACAACAACACTAACAAAAAACAATAACGGTATAGATAAATACAAATAACCACATCAATGTTTTTTTTTAATGCTTCACCATCAACTTTAAGCAAATATTAAAATCTTATTATCAAACGTCTTTTATCCTATAATCAAAAGGTCTTGAAACAAACCACGCAGTCCTATGACGTCACAAAAAAAAACACGCAGACCTATGACGTCACAAAGCAAACCACGCAGACCTATGACGTCACAAAACAAATCACGCAGACCTATGACGTCACAAAACAAACCACGCAGACCTATGACGTCACAAAGCAAACCACGCAGACCTATGACGTCACAAAACAAACCACGCAGACCTATGACGTCACAAAACAAACCACGCAGACCTATGACGTCACAAAGCAAACCACGCAGACCTATGACGTCACAAAGCAAACCACGCAGACCTATGACGTCACAAAGCAAACCACGCAGACCTATGACGTCACAACGCCACCCAGGGAGGAGCACCTCGGCTGCTGTCAACGTGATTCCTCTCGAAGATTCTCGGGCTTTCTCTCCGTCTGTTCGAGTAGTTGTGTTTTGTTTTTGTTTTGTTTGTCTTGGGTGGGGTCTCTAGGATCTCTTTCTCTCTTTTTCTCTCACTCTATCTGTATCTTTCCCTGTTTCTGCCTCGGGTTTTGTGTCTGCCTCTCTGGCTGTTTGTCTTCTCTTCATCTCTGTCTGTCTATCTGTCTCTCTCTCTCTCTCTCACTTCATCCCTCTTTCCCCTTATCTCCCTTCCAGCGTCCCTTTCCACTCCCTCCCTCTCTTCCACACTCCCTCATTCCCTACCACTCCCTGTCCCTCCATCCTTCATTCCCACTCACTTCCTCCCTTCCACCGTCCCCTCCCACTCCCTTCCCTTCTCTTCTCTTCCCTTCACACTTTCTCCCCAATACTTTTCCTCTTACCATTCTGCCTCTCACCCAACGTTACACGGAATTCTTCAGTACAAAGGATCGAGATGGAAGCTGCACCGATCCTGTTTTTCTTGGTTGCATGTGTGTGTGTGTGTGTGTGTGTGTGTGCGTGCGTGAAGAAATGAGGGAGTGAATGAGTATGTGAGTGACTGAGAGTGAGTGAGTGCGTGCGTGCTTACGTGCGTACATACCTGAATCCACGTGTATGTGTGTACGTATGACATATCTATCCATGCTAAGAACTATATAAATACCGCACGTAAGCACGTATACCCGTACCGAAATAAGCGCAAGCACATAACACACACGGCATCACCACCAAGCACACGAACAAACTAAAGCATCCCTATCTCCTTTATCCAGCAGAAGTAAAAACACACAAGAAAGCGTGACGTTTCGTGCAGGGTATCCGTGACTGCGCTTGGACTGAGAAACGCAGCGTAAAGCATTCTATCCCCAAACTATCTCTCATGCAACATAAACCTTGCATTCAATGGACAAACGGCAAATTATATTGCATTCAATGGACAAAGGGTAAATTAATATTGCATTTAATGAATAAACGGCAAATTAAATTGCATTCAATGGACAAACGGTAAATATATATTGCATTCAATAGACAAATAGGCAAAAACAAAACAAAAGATATTCAAACGTAGAAAGTAATGGAGATTGTGAAATGGAAACAGATGGAGAATATATGTATGTATATATATATATTATATATATATATTATATATATATATATATATATAAATATATTTATATATATATATATATATATATATTATATATATATATATATATATATATATATATAAAATATATTTATATATATATATATATATATTATATATATATATATATTATATATATATATATTTATAGCTTCCAGACGAACAGAACTCCTGTAGTGTTACCAAGGAAAAGGGAATGCTTTGTCAGTGTTCCCAAGGACGGTGGGAATGCTAGCAGTGTTGCCACACACCAGTAGGTTCGGCTATGAGGAGGGGGGAGGGGGAGAGGAGGGGGGAGGGGGTGCCACTAGTTGCATGGGAGGTGATTCATTATTAGCAGGTGTTGGTGGGTGGAGGGAGGGGGAGGGGTGAGGGTAGTAGCTAAAGAAAGAGGAGGAGAAGGGAGAAGAAGAAAATCGAAGTAGAAGAGAAGGGGAATAAGATGGAAAGAAGAGGAGGAGGAGGAAGAGAGAAGATAAGAA
>NW_028234442.1:17612947-17617947 GCF_977035675.1 Penaeus japonicus
AGGAAAAGCACACATGATGCAACACTAGCCTGCAATAAGCACAGCAGCTTCGGTCAAGGAGAGGTGGCAGGATGATTCGGGGCAAAATAATCACGCGAGCCTCGTGTTTATGATCTGCTGTCTGTGTCTGTCTCGCTTTTCTTTGTTATGAAAAGAGCATCGCGGACCATGCGGAGGGAGGGAGGGAGGGAGGATGGGGGGAAAGGAGGGAGGATGGGAGAGAGGGAGGGAGGGAGGGAGGATGGGGGGGAAGGAGGGAGGGAGGGGAGGAGAGGGAGGGAGAGAGTGAGAGAAAGAGAAAGAGAGAGAAAGATAGATAGATAGAGAGAGAAAGATAGATAGATAGATAGATAGAGAGAGAGGGAGAGAAAGGGAAAGGGAGAGGGAAAGGGAGAGGGAGAGGGAAAGTGATAGAGAGGAAAAGGAGAGAGGGAGAGGGAGAGAGACAGACAGAGGGAGAGAGAAAGAGAGAGAATGAATTAAAGAAAGAAAGAAAGACAGAGAGAGAAAAAAAAGAATGAAAGAAAGAAAAGGAGAGAAGGAAGATTTTTTTATATTTCTATAATCTCTCTCTCTCTCTCCAAATCCTACAAAGGAATAACCATCTTTTACTTTTTCATACAATTACGACATGAACCACGCACCGTATCGCCAAATAAGGTGGACATTCAGGATCTATGCCTCGTAGTCGTAGATACTGTCTGCCGAGCCATGAAACCTTATCCTATCTCGCAAAATTTACGTTTACACGAAAAGGCCGCACCTCCTAAAATGGCGACCTTATACACAAGAATCGTGGTTGATCTTTAATCAACGTCTCTTGCACCTCCGGACAGAAGCTGGTATCGAAAAGCGGGAGGTGATAAGTTGCAAAGGAAGTTTGTGCAACCACCGCGCGTGTGGGAAGGGCTGTGCAAATTTCCCTTTTGAAAAGCCATTGTTAATCTATCCTATCCCTTCACCGAGTCTCTCCCGTCGTAGTGTGGATTCGGGCCGATAGATGGCGTCTGGCTTACGTTTTCTATGCTTTGCTTCTGGCTTTTCCCTCCTGCAAACGTTTATATATCAGACAACATATGATATATAAAAGATAAATAAATAAATAAACGAAATAAACGAAGGGGGACAAAATATATCAAAGAAAAGAATGTAAGAATAAAATAAAGATCGAGATAAATATAAGAGTTATCCCATGTTCCTCTCTATCTTTCTCTCATAATGTGCCTCGCAAACTCAAAGGAAAATATTCCCTTCTCTCCACATGAAGTATTTGCCTTTATGACGGTGCAGATGCTACACCCTTTATCTTCGAGCCTAACTTTCAACTTTTTTTTTACATCCTCGTAAGACAAAGACAAAGAAGAGAGGATTAATGGATAGGGGAAGTGTTAGTTAGATAGATAGGGACAGCGATAGATAGATAAAAATTGAGACAGGTAAGTAAATAGACAGACAGACAGATAAAGAGAGTGACAGGTATGTAAACAGACAGACAATAACACTTTATCCCACGAAGACAAATTCAATACAAAACAAACAAACAAACAATACAGCAGACAATGAAAAGAGGTCGTAAAAACATCAATAATAAAAAAATAAATGAACTAACAACACACACACACAAAAAACACAACAAACACATTTCACGCATATCATCATTCATCACACAAGGTTTATCATTAACAACATTACCTTCACTAATAAGGCAAACTCGACTTGTCAGAACCCTAACGCACGGTTCACTTTCCCCTCCGCCCACTTTGTTATCATTGCGTAGGTGATGGCTCTTGGGCTATTTCACGTTTGTCTGTCTGTTTGTTTGGCTCTTGCTTTGGATGTCTGTTTGTCTCTGTTTGTCTCTGGCTGTTTGTTTGTGTGTTAATTCCCTTTTCTCTTTCTCTTTCTATGGTTTGGCTTTTTTTTCTATTTTTTTGTTCTCTTTTTCTTTTTCTGTCTGTCACGTCTTCTTCTTCTCTAGCTCCTCTCTCTCTCTCTCTCTCTCTCTCGTTCTGTCTGTCTTTTGCTATCTTATTTTTCTCTCTCTCTCCCTCCTCCCCGCAATCACTCTTCACAACCGCCTCTCACATGCCACGTTGCATAACATTGCAAATGACTCTTTTCATCCGCAAACCCTCTTATCTAATTTCACTTTTTTTCTAAATAAAATCGAAAAAATTAAAATGTTTGAACCTATAATCACGCCCGGGAAAGGTGTTTAGTAGCGTCTACGTGACTTATAAGTGAAAAAAACAACAACAATGACACGAGTTTCATTTCATCCCATTTTTTTTTGTGTGTGTTTATAACTCTCCAACCAATGTTTTTTTTTTTTCTTTTAAGAAATTATATTGATGCTTTATAATCTGCATGCATCCCTCTTGCAGATAGAAAGCAAAATTGCACAATTAAGTATGAAGGAATGAATAAAAAAAATATATATATGTATATTCTCGAACCATAAGTTGTATGATTAAATTAAATGAAGGCATTTTTGCTTGCAGCTGCAGCATACTCATAAATTTTATAGATAATTGTCAGTCTGACAGACGAGTAAGGGGTGGTTAGAGAGGGAGGGAGAAGGAGGGCGGGAGGGAAGGAAGGAGGAAGAGAAGGAGAGAAGGAGGGAGGGAGGGAAGGAAGGAGGAAGAGAAGGAGGGAGGGAGGGAGGGAGGAAAGGAAGGAGAGAGGAAGGGAAGGAGGGAAAGACAAACAGACAGACAGAGAAAGATAGATAAATAGAGAGAGAGAGAGAGAGAGAGAAAGAGAGAGATAGAATGATAGAAAGAGAGAGAGAGAGAGAGAGAGAGAGAGAGAGAGAGAGAGAGAGAGAGAAAGAGAGAGAGAGAGAAACAGAGGAAGGGAGAGAGAGTGAAACAGAGGAAGAGAGAGAGAAAAAAACAGAGAAAGAGAGAGAGAGAGGAAGAAAGAGTGAGCGATAAGAAAGAGAGAGAAAGGGAACCACGGGACAAGGGCGGAAAAGACGTGAAGGAAAGCAGTTAAATCCGGTTCAGCAAAGTCAGCACACTCAGGTGATTGCTTAGTTCAGGGCAGTGCAGCTTCAAGTGATAACGGGTCACGTACTCACTATATCCAAAACTTGTAGATATATGTCTAACGTATTAAATATATATTCCTGTGTAACCGATTATCTTAACCAAGAAACGAAAATTCTGATATGACGGGAACAAAGTAAAAAAAAAGAAGAAAAAAAAAGAAAGAAAGATAAAATATATATATTATATAATCTGTAGATTGTAAATCATAATATGAATTATAATATACTGGGAATTATGAAAAAAAGAAAGTTGAACTAGCCTTCCTTAAAGAGAATATATATATATATATATATATATATATATATATGTATATATATACATATATATATAAATATATATATATACATATATATATATATATATATATATATATATATATATATATATATATATATATATATATATATATATACATACATAATATCTAAAGATATAAAGAGTGAACGGAAAATGAACAAGATAGGAAGAAGTAGTTAAATAAGAATAAAAGCACACACTTATCCGGCACCTTCACCCTCAGGGAAGATGCACATCGCCAACGTAAGAGATCTGCGCAACCCTCGTTACACTTATGAACTTGTCACGGGTCAAAGAGGGAAAGAGAAAGAGAAGGAGAGGGAGAGGGATAGGGAGAGGAGAGGGAGTGGGGGAGGGAAGGAGGGAGGGAGAGAGAGAGAGAGAGGAAGTGGGGGAGGGAGGGAGGGAGGGAAGGAGAGAGAGAGAGAGAGAGAGAGAGAGAGAGAGAGAGAGAGAGAGAGAGAGAGAGAGAGGGAGGGAGGAGAGAGAGAGAGAGAGAGAGAGAGAGAGAGAGAGAGAGAGAGAGAGAAAGAGAGAGAGAGAGGGGAAGAGGGAGGGATGGGACGAGAAAGAGAGAGAAAAGAAAGAGAGAGAAGAGAAAGAAAGAAAGAAAAAAAAAGAGAATGAAAAGAAAGAAAGAGACAAAGAAAAAAAAGAAGAAATAAAGCGAGATAAAGAAATAGAAAAAAGAAAAGGTGTGAAAGAGGAAGAAAGGAGGAGGAGAGGGAGAAAGGCAAAATAATCCTTTTGACACGAACGCATGTAAGGAATCGTATTAAGGTTCTCATCAACCCATGAATGGCTTTCAGAATTCTCAAAGGCACAAAGGAAGCTCAACCTCGTAAATCTCCCGTTTCGAAGATCTCATTTCTGAAAGTTTCTTAAAGTTGCGTCGGAAAGTTCCTTATCTTAAATTCACCTTCTTAAACTTCCGTGCTTTAAAGTTGCGTCTTAAAGTTCCTTATCATAAAGTTGTGTTTGAAAGTTCCGTGCCTTAGAGTTGCGTCTGAAGATTCCTTGACTTTTAAGTTACGTCTAAAAGTTCCTTATCTAAAGTTCCCTTACCTAGTTACGACTAAAATGAAAGATCAATATCATAAATTTACGTCCGAAAGTTCCTTATCATAAATTTACGTCAAAAAGATCCTTATCATAAATTCACGTCTGAAAGTTCCTCACCTCAAAATTCCGTCTAAAAGTTCCTTATCATAAATTCACGTCTGAAAGTTCCTCACCTCAAAATTCCGTCTAAAAGTTCCTTATCATAAATTCACGTCTGAAAGTTCCTCACCTCAAAACTCCATCTAAAAGTTCCTCACCTCAAAATTCCGTCTAAAAGTTCCTTATCATAAATTCACGTCTGAAAGTTCCTTACCTTAAAGTTCCGTCCGGGGTCGTTCAGAACCAGCTGTTCGGCGATGTCGTCACAGCCGATGTCATCCTCGCCGTCGTCCACGATCTGGGGAAGAGGAAGGAGGAGGAGGAGGAGGAAGAGGAGGAGGAGGAGGAGGAGGAGAGAGAAGGAGGGGGAGGAGGAGGAGGAGGAGGAGGAGGAGGTGAGGAGGAGGGGGAGGGGAGAGGAGGAAGAGGAGGAGGAGGACGGGGAGGAGAGGAAGGGGAGTAGAGGAGGAGGTAGTCAGATCTAAA
>NW_028234442.1:17635447-17647947 GCF_977035675.1 Penaeus japonicus
ACAAAATATTAGCATAAAGCAAGAGTAAAATAGAGAGTAGAATTCTAACCACTTTCACACCAACGAAAGTGAACACCGACATACGCAATCCACCGATTTAGAAGTTACGATGGCGGAATACGAGCTAGAAGTTTAGGTTCGTATCCCCTCAAGGCGAAAGGCGTTAACCCTTGTGTAGACCGACGAGCCTAAAAGCTTTACTATGAAATAAATTAATACCTTCAAGGAAATAAAAAGGAAAGATGAAGAAGAAGAAAACAAAAGCTAAAAAATAGCAAATAAAAAGAACAGAAAAAACATCGATGGAAAGCCTTTTAACGTCAAGAAATCGGATCATTAGAGTATCTCAAAGGAATATATCAGAAAAAAATATAGCTATCAGTGGGAACGCCAGTAAAAGGCGTTAACAGGATAAAAGAAAACGTGACTAAAAAGTGCAAGAAATAAAAACACCATCTGTTGATCGGTTCCTCCCAAAGACCGGCGGTTCCCACGCCCTCAGACGACCCTACCCTAACCTAACCTTAGGTGGTCTATTGCAGCTCCCGCTTCTTTTGCCCAGTTTTTCTTCGCCTTTTTCTCTCCTTCTCTCTCTTTTTTTAAAGATTTTCTCATGTCGAGGGAAATATCACGAGGCGAGAAGGTGAGAGAAGGTGAGAGAAGGAGAGGTGAAATATCCTTGAATAAGACGTAAGGAAGTTTCGCCATCTTGGGAGAGGAACGCGTGGTATATGCTGTCGGTCATCGAGACTAGTTTTTTTTTTTTTTTTTTTTTTTTTTTTTTGCTCCCCCGCGCTATTGCATATCCTGCGAGGAGTTGTTGCATCTCCGGTTCGTGATTTATGTTCCCTCGCGTAATTGCCATATCCTGCGAGGGTTTGCTGCTTGCATATCCGTTGCACAAAATACTGAGCGGTTTATTCTAGAACCTGGTTTGAACTTGATATAACGAGCAAGAGAGAAAACACTATATATATGGCTTATGCGTTTTCTAGAATCTAAATTCAGCTTTTCTAAGCAAGGGAAAAAACGATATAAAAGGATATTAATACGTAATAGAGGAAAACAAAATATTCCTTTTTTTGTAGAGGTGTTTGTTTGGCAGTTAATGTCTATAAATGAAACACTTAAAAATGTAGTGTCAGATTAAACCCTGGATAAATGATTATTAACTTCCTACTTTTTTGACAGATGTTGAATATTATATAGAGGTCTTTAATATCGTTGCTAAGCGTTACACTGATATTAGATACTTTCTCCTAAATCTAGCAAAAACCACGCCGATATTAAACGCATTTTCTTGTAAATCTAACATAAAACACCAAGATTAGAGACACTCTTCTAAATCTTAGAGAAACTCTTCTCAATCTAACAAAAACCACGCCGGCATTAAACGCATCATATTCTAAATCTAACAAAAACCACGCCGGCATTAAACGCATCACCTTCAAAATCAAACAAAAACTACACCGGCATTAAACGCATCACCTTCAAAATCAAACAAAAACAACGCCAGCATTAAACGGATCTTCTTCTAAATCAAACAAAAAAACTAGGCCGCCATGAGACCCAATCCCTTACGATTCTCACAACGTCGACAAGACACAGCCTCTCCCTTTCGTGCAGCCCTGAATTCAAGAAGCTCCAGTTGCCAGAGACATGCAAGATTGCACCCGTTTAGGATCCGGCAGAAAATCAAGCGATCGATCGGGCGCGTGCTCTGGCCCCAAGCACGAAGGCAGAGAAGATGTGCTTGCTGACCCAATTCCTGACGTGATCCCGCGTTCGGGGTAGCCAAAGGTCAGGGCACCGCTAGGTCGTCGGCTCGCAACACTGCTGCTTGCGACACGGTGTGGATCTTGAGCGCATGCAATCCCCGTTGCTTGATGCGTGCAGTGGTGTTTGTATCTTAATGACATGCACGATGATAATGTGTTTTTTTTTCAACTCGGGAACGGTTTTTTATTTATTAAAGGAATATCTAGTTTGATCATCAACTTTCTATTCATGGAAAATAATAGTTTCGGGAATGGAGACAATCAAATAAAATATAGTAATAGTTAAATATAGTAATGAGAAATACAACAATTGTAAAATATAATAGTCGGAAATATACCAATAGCAAAATATAACAATACGACATAGCAATAGTGAAAAATATTTACAGGAAATAAAGTAATAAGAAAAATAAAGCAACAGCACCCCCCCCCTCAAATATACAAGATCTTTTCAACCTGAATAATACTCATTTGGCGTTGAAGATTTCATTATCTGAATAATGAATAATTAAAAAGATCAATGGATTCACTTTCACTATTTTCCGTTTACATGATTCTAGTTAAAGAAAGAGGTTCGATTTATGGAATGAATAAGCCTATTCATGATTAATGAATGAAGAGGAAGCTGATGTTTATGGTGCAATTGTGTGTTGAAAGTGGTTATATGCAATTGCAGGTTTTGTATGTTGATAGTGTTTTGTTAAAGGGGTAATGTGCAATAGCAATGTTGTTATTTGCGATTCAACATTTAATAAAAGTAACGAACCATAAAAAAACGCAAATGTTCATGAGCGTAACTACCTCCCCCCCATCCCTCCCTCTCCCCCTACCCCACACTCTCGTCGAACACTTGCAACGGCAGCGAGCAGCGGCTGAAGAGGGCGGTGGGAACGCAAGGCTTTGGGGCGCCGGGTTACGCCACCGCCCACGCCACGCCGCGTTGGGGGTCGTGTCAGGGTGGTGGGGGTTGGGCTGGGGGAGGGGGTCACTCTCCTCCTCTACCTGCGCCACCTCCTCCTTTTCTTTTTCTTCTTCTTTTTCTTCTCTTCTTCTTCTTCAATTTCTTCTTCTTCTTCTTCTTTTTCTTCTCCTTCTCCTCCTCATCATCTTCATCTTCACCCTCCTTTCAGTCTCGGTTCTCGGCTATTTCGTGGGCGTGTCTCTGGGTCGTGCTTCGCTCCTGACCGTGGCAAGGCTTGGAGGGAAGGGGAGGGGGAGGAAGAGGGGGAATGATGAGGAAGTGGAAGAGATGGGAAGGGCTTGGAGGGCAGGGGAGTGAAAGAGAGAGGAAGGGAGGAAAGAGGAGGGAATGATAGGAGAAGTGAGGGGGGGAGAGAGGGAAGGGATGAGAGAGGGATGGGAGGGGAGGGGGGAGGGAGGAGGAAGATGAAGGAAAGGGAAATGGAGAAAAGGGAAGGTAAGGGAGGGGAGGGAAGGGATGGGAGGGGAGGAGAAGGGGGGAAGGGATGGGATGGGAGGGGAGGGAAAGGGAGGGAAGGGATGGGAGGGGAGGGAAAGGGGGGGAGGGAGGGGAGGGGAGCGGGGGCGGCATTGCTTCAGAAGCGAGGATGTGGTCACGAGGGGTTTCGTTTCAGGTGGGCGAGTTAACCTCCTGCGCTAAGACCCGCTTTACGGTGGGCCCTTCCCCTCCCTTCCCCCTCTTCCCCCGCTCTCTCTCCCTTTCCCTCTCTCTAGCTAACCCTCACCCTCTCCTTCTTCCTTCCCCCTCCCTTTCCCTTTTCCTCCCTTACTTCACCTTCTCTCCAGCTTCTCTCCTCCCTTCCTCTCGCCCTCCCTTACCGCTTCTTTTCCTCTTCCTTACGCCTTCCTCTCCCCAGACGGCCCTCTTCCTCCCCCTTTCCCTGCCCCCTCCCTCTCACTATCCTTTTCCCCTTTCCCTCCCTCTCGCTATCCCCTTCCCCTCTCTATCCCTCTTTTCTCTCCCTCTCCCTATCTCTCTATCTCCCTTTCCCCTTCTCCTCCCTATCCCTCTTTTCTCTCCCTCTCCCTGTCCTTTCCCTCCTCCCTTCCTCTCCATATCCTTCCCTCCTCCCTCCCTCTCCCTGTCCTTCCCTCCTCCCTCCCTCTCCCTGTCCTTCCCTCCTCCCTCCCTCTCCCTGTCCTTCCCTCCTCCCTCCCTCTCCCTATCCTTCCCTCCTCCCTCCTCTCCCTCCTCTTCTCCCTCCCTCTCCCTCCTCTTCTCCCTTCCACACATGCCCATCGCGGACCCTTGACATCAACCTGACTTCATCGCCGTCAGCAGTACTTAAAGGGAGTCTCAGATATTCAGGAACTGACGAATCCCCCCCTCCCCCCCTCCCCCCACCACCCTAGTGGGCCAGGAGACGTCCCATTGGGGGTTTGCGTCACCCCAGGGTCAGCAGGCGTGAGGATGGGGTGTGGGGGGGTACATGGGGGGAAGAGGGGGTGGGTGGGTGGGTGGGGGGCGCGTGTGCATCAGTCTCACCGCCACTTTCACTACCTTCCACCACCGGTATCCTCGCCTTGTTGAGGGTGGGTGGATGGGTTTAGTGGGTGGGTGGATGGGTTTAGTGGGTAGGTGGGTTTAGTGGGTTGGTGGGTAGGGGTTCGAGGATGGGTGGGTGAGTTTTGGTGGGTGGGGGCGAGAGTTGGTGTGTGGGCCAGGATTGGGGGTAAAGCGGGTGGACTTCGAGGGAGGTGGGTTGAAAGGTGGGTGGATGTAAGATGTGCGCGACGTCGGAGGAAGGTAGCAGGATGCCGGCGTGGATGAATAGATGTTTCCAGCGACTTTCACTGGCGCGCCGGGGTCGAGGGTCGAAGGTTCGAGCTGCTTTCCTCTCCCGACTCACGCGGATCCGAGAGAAGGCCCGACGCTCGGCTCCTTGTGTCTCTCGTCTCTCTCTCTCTTGGTAGCTTCTCTTTCTCTTCTTCTCTCTCTTTCTCTTCCTTTCTCTCTTTCTCTCTCCCCTGATACCTTTTCTCTCTCCCCCCCCCCACATCTCTCTCTCTCTCTCTCTCCCTCTCTCTCTCTCTCTCTCTCTCTCCTTTTACAACCGGCCATAAATGCCAGCCAATCAGCCTATCACCCGTTCCGCCATTCAGTCAACCCAACTTCTCCCACTCGCCCCGATGGGATTGGCGAAGGGGCGTTGTTGAGATCCCAGGGAAGATGATCCCTCTGCGCCCTCGAGGTCATCCGGTCGAGGCGGTCGTCCCTAGAATTCATACTTCGACGCACCTTTAAGCGTTGCAGCGCCAGGCGGGGGGGGCGTTTGGGGGGGGGGTCATCAGTATGGGACAAGGCCGACGAGTGTGGGACATCTTCACAGTGCTTTATCGAGTTTTTTTTTCTTGTTCAACTTGTTTTTTTTTCTTCATAGTCCATCTTCAGAAATGCTGTTGGCTTGTTTTTTTTTCTTTTTTTCTTTTTTTTCTTTTTTCTTCGTGTGCCCTTCATTCGACGGGGAGTTTCTCCGACTGTTAAGACCGGCATTAGTCGCCTTTCTGGAGGACGTTTGCAAGAGTGATTGGATGATTGGTTGCTGCCTTGGTGGTGGTCGCGAAGTTGCAAGGACTGAAGATGAGAGGGGGAACATGAATAGTAAATTGGAGTTCACTCAGCTCCGTTTTGGATGATGATCATTTTTCTTTCTTTTTTTTTTCCTTTTTGAAGAAAAGTTCACAACTTGGGAAGAAATGACAGCAGCTCAAACTGCGACACGCATACGGGTAACTTTGATGCAACGCCGAAGTTTGACTCAAAATCGAAAAACAAGTGCACAAACTTCCTCAAAAATAAGAGGAAATTATTGACGGAACTACTAGAGAGCTTTCTAGCGTGACACGGAGAACAACGGGCGTCCATAATAAAGAACAACTACAACAACAGAAGATTACAGCCGATTCCAACAGCGCCAACAGACGGAAGTCCTCTACGACAAAACCAACAGACACAGAAAAGAGACAAGGACGACAACAGACTCAGGCCAAAGCAAGAGGCAGTCGTTTTGGTCGTCTTTAGGTCGTCATCAACGAGACCAACAATTAAACGTGATCTCCGGGTCCGCCTTTCACTTCCTTGACAGACAGACTCTCGTATCTCTCCTTATCTCTATGCCCGCAAGGAAGGAGGAAGCGGCAGCTGCTTGATTCGCTTTTCTCTTTTTGCATTTTATTTTTTATTTTCTTTGATTTAACGAGACTACTTTTTTTCAAAGGTTTTCGTGACCGCGGTAGGAAAGGTTAGTTCTTCCACGTGGCGGAAGTTGCAAGTCGCTTCGCCTCTCTGCAATTAAAGGTAGACACGTGATGCAACTGAAATCTTATTCCGTGCAATGGAAGATTATACGCTCTTGATATATATTTCCTTTTGCGTCACTTTCACTCTTCGTTGGATGCGTCGCTTTGAGCGATGGGAAGGCACGGGGCGAGAATCATCGGTAATCAATAAGAGAATGAGTGATGATTATGATGATGGTGGTGATGATGATGGTGGTAGGGGTGGTGATGATTGATGAGGATGGTAACAGTGATGAGGATGGTAATAGTGATGATGGTGGTGATGGGGATGATAATTGTGATGATAGTGATGAGGATGGTAATAGTGATGATGGTGGTAATGATGATGGTGATAATGATGATAAAACAACAACGTCAAGAACCACCCCAACCCTAACCAACAACAGCAATGATAATAATAAGTAAGTGACAGTAAATACAATACACACAAGAAAAAAACAACATGAATATTCATGCGCACTTTAACCTATGCTGTGTACATGCACCATTTAGTGGGCGTGGCCGAATTCCTGGCTAAATAGGTTCTCACGATCACCTAAGAGCAAGCAATAGGACCACCTGTTCCGCGGACATGCCCAGATAAGGCAGAAGGTGATATATATTTCTTGTTGTGAGACCAAAGACACTTTCCCGAGGTCTAAACCAGGACAAACGCATACAAATGAGCGATTGTAAAAGGGAAAGTAATATGTGAAATGTTTACGTTCATATCGAAATGAACTGAACAGAGAAACGAACCTGTGACATTCTTACGAGAGGTCTAGAACGTATATAAAACGACATATTTTCTCTCTCTTCCTTTTTTCTTTCTTTTGCCTATTATCTGTACCAAGCAGTGGCGAAACAAGACACAATTAGTCAGACAGCGAGATTGTCTCCGATTTGCAATCTCTCTTAAGCGGGTCACGCGTAATGGCGAGCCGCGTACTCTGGTGCATCGAAGCTGCAATGATGGGGCTTCGAACCCTGGCGGCGGAGGCGGAGGGAGTAAGGCGGGTCATGTATATATGTGTGTAATTATATATGTATATATATATACATATACATATATATACATATGTATTTATATATACATATATATTTATATATATACACAAATATATGTATATGTATATATACAATATATATACATATTGATACATGTATATACATATATACATATATATACATATATATATATATATACATATATATATATATGTACATATATATATATATAAACACATATAAATATATATATATATATATACACATATACTGTATATACATATATACATATATACATATACATATATATATATATATATATATATATATATATATATATATATATATATATATGTGTGTGTGTGTGTGTGTGTGTGTATGTATATATGTATATATACATATATGTATATAAATAAATATATATATATATATATATACATTTACATATCCATATACACATATACGTCACACATACACACACAACCACCATCAACTTCATAAGAAAATACACTCCCACACCGCCCCGCAAAGATACAAACTGACCGGCAGATCAAGTATCAGAATCACAAGGGCGATTGCCTCCCTCAACCAACTCCATCATTGGTTCTTACTTTTCGAGATGGGAGAGGAGAAAGGGAAAGAGGGAGATAAAGGAGAGGAATGGAAAGGGAAACGATTATTGGAATAGAAGGTTAAAAAGGGGAAGTAATGGAAATAGAGATTATGCGGGACTTTTAAGGGAAGGGAAAGAAAGGGGTAAGGGGAGGGGAAGGGAAAGGGATAGGGAAAAGGAAAGGGAAAGCGAAAGGGAAGGAAAGGAAAGGAAAGGAATGGGAAATGGAAAAGAAAAGGAAAGGGAAAGAGAGTGGAAGGGAAAGTGCGAGTTTATGGAAAACAGATGCGGAAATGGAATAATGATAATGAAATAATGAAAAGGAAGAAAAGAGAAGAGGAGGAATAGAAACAATACACCACAAGAGAAGAGAAAGTAAATGAAAACACAAGAAAAGAATAAAAAAAGAGAGAAGAGATGACACAGGGAGAAAGAAATCGTGTGAGGAAGGAGAAAGCGATGAAATGTAAGAAAAAAAATAGAATATGAAGAAGGAAGAATATAACACGTAAAGGGAGAAGGAAAGAAAGAATAAAAAACACCTATAGACCACAAAAAGAGAAACAGACATAAGCGAGGAAAGTACCACTCCAGATAAATGGACAGGATGTAAGGTGACGTGTGAATCCGAAGCTGCGGAAATCACGTGGAACGCTTTGCTATGCGCTTTTGAAAGAGATCTGGGTGGGCCGGCATATTCCTTTGTTAGCGGAGGTCGTGGGAGGGTTACAAAAGTAGGGCTCCTCCAGGACTAAAAAGAAAATGGGAAAGAAATTGTTCCCTATTCGAAGAGATGTGATAATGATACCAGGCAATACAAAACTACAGCATCGAATAGAGTCAGGTTAATAGGGAATAGATAGATATATCTATATATATGTTACGCAAGTAGAGATCAACAATGTACTTTATGTCAGCAACTATCAAACTAGTTCAACACTGCACAACCACTCATGACCCTGTTCCTTTGTATATGTCTGCAACATTGTTTTTCTAACGCTCTCCTGACTGGATTAGCGACCGTCGGCAAAGACGTTCTCAAACACGCTACATGGCCGCGCCCCTCAGACGTGTCTCTGAAGGAGGCCCGTTGAAGGAAATCCAAGGATATTTTGAATGTCTTGAGTTGAAATGGTGTTTTTTTTTTTTTTTTTTTTTTTTTTTTTTTTTTTTTTATCCCATTCGTTTCTTCATTCAAAAGCAGGGGGTGGAAATAACCGACGAGGAAACGCGAGGGTGTGGATTTCTAGATAAGAATGGATGGGTTTGTTCATGGAGAGTTAAGTGGTATATACATGGCTAGGTTTGCCATGAGCTCTTCTTGGTCCCTATTCACTCTCGATATTGGTTGTGTGGGTGAGAGAGAGAGAGAGAAAGAGAGAAAAAAATATCCGTTTAAGCCTGATTGCCTCTATTCACTCGGGTTTCAACGTGTCGACGGCCATGATATTTTTTTTTTCTCTTCTTTTACCTTTTCTTTTCTTATGGTGATGCCTTTTTCCGTCACGTGTTCTTCTCAAAGCCATCGCCGTCTTTTGTCCAGCCGCTGAATGAAACAAAAAGACCCATCGTGGCACAGACGCGGAAGTCCATTCACAACTCGCCTTCAACCGAACGCATGGGTATCTCTCGAGGTGATTTGACCGTCGGAGAAAATCTAGAACTGTCCGGATATTTCTTTGACGTCGTCTGTTTTTTTTTTACTATTATTATTATTTTTTAGCGTGTGTGACCTTGATCCTGCCCTCAAACTTCGTAGCGGAGAACTGGTTTATGAAAACGATGATGAATTCTGACCCTTTTTTTTTTTTTACCTAACCTTCTTGGAGCGAGCAGATGACTTGTCCAGAAACCAGGAGCTTCGTCACTGTAAAACAGGTCCTGTAACCTGTATCGTCATAGAGAGTCGCGCGGGGAAACTGGAAAAGGCCGTCGTGGATTATTTTTTATCTTTTATTTTTATTTTATCTTATTTTCTTACGTATCGCTTTATCGAAGAAGGTTCGGTGATAAAGCCTTTTAACGGATCGTCTGCTTCTCGGGTTGGCTCGACGGGGTCATAGGTGACTCCGCTGTGACCTTTATTGTTGAGGATAAATGAGGTCGAATTGGGTCAAGAGCCGGGTTTCTTGGCTGTCTTAGCGCCTGTGGGAAGGAGGGGGAGGTGGAGGGGGGGGCAAGGGTTTCCGCGCCCTGTGACATTTGAGGGCGTGAGATGCAGGATTCTCAAGGTCTGCGGAATCACGCGAAGATGCATCCTCCAGTCACAACGAGTTTAAATATATACATATATATAATATAGAATATATATATAATAAATATATATATATATATAATAAATATATATATATATATATAATAAATATATATATATATATATATAATAAATATATATATATATATATATGTATATTTATGCATACTCATAAAAATACACATGATCTCCCCCCCTCCCCCCTACCACCACCATCCGCACCTAACCTCAGCGACTCAGCACAACGCAATCGCAACACCATCTTAAGAGTCGCTGATTCGCTCAGACACAAAGGCTTCATCGAAACCAGTCGTGCGTGATGCGTTAATGCAGTGCGCAATCAACACCTTTGGAACGTATGTATGTGTGTGTTGATGCGTTGAAGTGTATGTATTTGTGTATTGTGTTGTGTGTTTGATCATGTGCGTGTTGTGGGGGGGATGGGGGGTTGTGTGTGTGTGTGTGTGTGTGTGTGTGTGTGTGTGTGTGTGTGTGTGTGTGTGTGTATGTGTGTTTGTGCATATGTGGATGTGCTTGAAAGGGAAGGCAAAAGTGTGTTTATTTATTCATAAAACCTTTTGTTGCACGCAAACTCTATTCTGGTAAAATTGCCTTGGTTAAGAACATATAACGACGACAGTGATAATGATAAAAACAGTAATGATAATAATACTATCAATAATAATAGTATTGATAACAATAATAATGTTCATAACTACAATGATAATAATAAAAATAATAGCAATGATTATGATGGCAATAATGATAATAATGATGACTAAAATGTCAATGATGATAAAAATAATAATAATATTAATAATCATAA
Source organism: Penaeus japonicus (assembly GCF_977035675.1). Lineage (NCBI taxonomy): Eukaryota > Metazoa > Arthropoda > Malacostraca > Decapoda > Penaeidae > Penaeus > Penaeus japonicus. The sequence continues at coordinate 17,646,187 of NW_028234442.1, forward strand.
CAGAACAACGGCAATAATACCACTATCAGTAATAAAAAAAATAAGTAACTCTTCATACTGATTTCCTTTATCAACCCTTAGATATTACCAGAATACCAGAATATAATCAAAAGTCTTAAAAGTACACCCAAATAAGCAAAGGAACAACAACAACAACAGAAAACACACGTAAATTTTTAGAGACAAAAAAATCAATAAACTAATAAAAACCAGGAAAAAAAATCTGTAAATCATCAAAAAAAAAAAAAAAAATCCAAAGCAAGTCTACCAGAAGCAAATCAAAGCAAAGTTCTCTAACCTGGAACCACTTGGCGATGGAATCCGTGTGGAAAGCGGAGTTCTGTTGCGCCGAGCAGTTCTCTTTGCTGACGTTCTCGTCCACTCCAATGGTGCCAAGATTGCCCTTCACGCCGCACAAGTAGGCTGTGGCACTCGCGGCACTGTCTGCCACCTGACTGTCTGTCGTGTAAGTCTGTGGGGATGTAGATAGGAGAGGGGGAGGGGGTGAGATGGCGGAAGTTAGGTATATAGGTGCTAGATTAATAATTGGTATTAGGTTAGGTACTAAAATGGGATAGGTACTGGAAATGTGGGCGCTAAAAGGAGATAAGTGCTAAGAGGATGGTAGTTTATCTATATATCTATAATTATGAATATATATATTTTTTCTTTTCTTCTTTATTATACGGTATGAATCTGATATGCTGTACGTGAGTGAGATCTCCGGAGGGGAAGAAAGAAAGTAAAAGAGAGGAAAAAAGAAAGAAAGAAAATACAACTTCCAAGAAATTATCTTCCCTGTATCTCAATAAAACAAAAACAAAATAAAATAAAACCCATAAAAGTAAGTGACATAACACCCGGGCAACGTTTCTGGGTCAATGCCGCACAAATACGCATCAATCCGTCTGCTGTTTTTCGTCGGTCACGAACGCGCGGGAAAGGAGAAGAAGAAGGACGTCGGCCAGAGCGTCCGTGTGAGACTACGTGGTCGTCCGGAATAGTCGTGATTGGAGGAAGGGAGACGAGGCCTACAACCCCGGGGGGGTTTGGGGGGATGAACTTCGGGAGATTTTTTTTTTAAAAATTGGGGGGGTTTTTTTGTGGGGGGAGGAAAAAAAAGGGGGGGGGGGGGGGGGGGGAGTGAAAATTTTTTTTTGTGAGTGAGGAGGGGGGAAAAAAAAAGGGGAGGGGGAGAGGGAGTGAAAATTTAAAAGTGAAAAAAAAAAAAAAAATTTTTTTTTTTTTTTTTTTTAAAAAAGGGGGTTTTTTTGAGGGGGTTTTTGGGGGGGGTTTTTGGGGTGTTTTTGGGAAAAAAAGGGAGGAAAAAAGGGGGGGGAAAAAAAGGGGGGGGGGGGTTTTTGGGGGGGAAAAAAAAAAAAAAAATTTTTTTTTAAAAAAAAAAAAAATTTTTTTAAATTTTTAATTTTGGAAAAAAAAAGGGGGGGGGGAAATTTTTGGTTTAATTTTTAAAAAAATGGAAAAAATTTTTAAAAAAAAATTTTTTTTTTAAAAAAGGGGGGGGTTTTTTTTTTTTGGGGAAGGGGGGTTTTTAAAAAAGGGTTTAAATTTAAAAAATTTGGGGTTTTTTAAAAAAGGGTTTTTTTTTTTGAAATTTTTTATGATTAAAATTTTTTAAAAAATTTTGGAAAATTTTAAATTTTTGGAGGGTTTTTTTTTTTTGGTTTTTTAAAAAAAGGTTTAAAATGTTTAAAAAAAAAAGGGGGGGAAAAAAATTTTTTTTTTTTTGTAAAAAATTTT
>NW_028234442.1:17690447-17695447 GCF_977035675.1 Penaeus japonicus
TCTGTTTTCGAGTTGTTGTTTTTTTTGTCAATAAGTGAATCATGTGAGATGCATTATGGGATTATATAGGAAAGGTAAAACTGAGATAGAAAGCAACGCCAGCATTTGAGAGTAAATCCGTAAAAAACTTGTTCGAATTCAAACGAAAAAACGTGTATGTGTGCACATCTCTGTCTTTCTTTCTTTCTTTCTCTTTCTCTCTCTCTCTCTCTCTCTCTCTCTCTCTCTCTCTCTCTCTCTCTCTCTCTATATATATATATATATATATATATATATATATATATATATATATATATATATATATATAAATATATAAATAAAAAAATATATATATATATATATATATATATATATATATATATATATATATGTATATAATAGTTCGATTTCTAACGAAATTACAACTAATATTATACTCATGCATATCATATCATACGTGTTTGTGTGCACATTCTCTCTCTCTCTCTCTCTCTCTCTCTCTCTCTCTCTCTCTCTCTCTCTCTCTCTCTCTCTCTCTTCTATATATCAATATATATATATATATATATATATATGTATATATTTGTATATATATATATTTGTGTATATATATATATATATATATATATATATATATATATATATATATATATATATATATATATATATATATATATATATATGAAAAAAGAGATATACGATAAATAATAATCTTTTATGATTCTCAAATCAATGCCCTCTCTATCCTTTTTGTTCATGGGGATCGACATGCTAAGGAAACCTCGGAGTACAAAGGCTCGGTTACAGCACCAAGCGTACACACGAGAGAGGAGGTCGTCCCACTTTGCCTCAATCAGCTGACAAATCCCATCATTACTCTTCCGTTTTTTTTTCTTCTTCTCTCTCTCTCTCTTCTCCTTTTTTGAGAGGTTGCCATACTTCCTTCGAGGTGTGTAGTCATCACTCAACACCTTTCCATGGACTCCCTCGTTCCTCTGTCTTACACGTGTTCACTGCCTTTACTTGGTTGGGAAGGTTAATAAAGCTGTCAGGATTTTCCTCCACGGATTTAGGCTGTTGTGTTTTCGGTCCCGTTTTCTGTTGGTGTTTTCTTTTTGTGTGTGTGTGTTTGTGTGTGTTTTTGTGGGATATTTCTTTTCTATTCTTGAGGTTGTTCTTGGGAGATTTTTGTGTTTTGAGATCTGTTTAATTAAGGTATCGGTGGTATTCTAGAGTTAAGGAATAAGGAGAAACAAGACTGAAATTCTTGTTTTTTTTTTATAGAATCGCTGACATTCTCGGTTACTTTATAGAATCGCTGACATTCTTGGTTACTTTATAGAATCGCTGACATTTTCGAGTTTCTTATAGAATCGCTGATATTCTCGGTTACTTTATAGAATCGCTGACATTCTCGGTTGCCTTATAGAATCGCTGACATTCTCGGTTGCTTTTTAGAATTGCTGACATTCTCAGTTGCCTCTTAGAATTGCTGACATTCTCAGTTGCCTTTTAGAATTGCTGACATTCTCGAGCTCCTTATAGAATTGCTGACATTCTCGGTTGCCTTATAGAATCGCTGACATTCTCAGTTGCTTTTTAGAATCGCTGACATTCTCGAGTTCCTTATAGAATCGCTGACATTCTCGAGCTCCTTATAGAATCGCTGACATTCTCAGTTGCCTTTTAGAATGGCTGACATTCTCGAGCTCCTTATAGAATCGCTGACATTCTCAGTTGCCTTATAGAATCGCTGACATTCTCGAGCTCCTTATAGAATCGCTGACATTCTCAGTTGCCTTTTAGAATGGCTGACATTCTCGAGCTCCTTATAGAATCGCTGACATTCTCAGTTGCCTTTTAGAATCGCTGACATTCTCGAGCTCCTTATAGAATCGCTGACATTCTCAGTTGCCTTATAGAATCGCTGACATTCTCAGTTGCCTTTTAGAATCGCTGACATTCTCAGTTGCCTTTTAGAATCGCTGACATTCTCGAGCTCCTTATAGAATCGCTGACATTCTCGAGCTCCTTATAGAATCGCTGACATTCTCAGTTGCCTTATAGAATCGCTGACATTCTCAGTGCCTTTTAGAATCGCTGACATTCTCGAGTTCCTTATAGAATCGCTGACATTCTCAGTTGCCTTTTAGAATCGCTGACATTCTCGAGCTCCTTATAGAATCGCTGACATTCTCAGTTGCCTTTTAGAATGGCTGACATTCTCGAGCTCTTTATAAAATCGCTGACATTCTCAGTTGCCTTTTAGAATGGCTGACATTCTCGAGCTCTTTATAAAATCGCTGACATTCTCAGTTGCCTTTTAGAATCGCTGACATTCTCGAGTTCCTTATAGAATCGCTGACATTCTCAGTTGCCTTTTAGAATGGCTGACATTCTCGAGTTCCTTATAGAATCGCTGACATTCTCAGTTGCCTTTTAGAATGGCTGACATTCTCGAGTTCCTTATAGAATCGCTGACATTCTCAGTTGCCTTTTAGAATGGCTGACATTCTCGAGTTCCTTATAGAATCGCTGACATTCTCAGTTGCCTTTTAGAATCGCTGACATTCTCAGTTGCCTTATAGAATCGCTGACATTCTCAGTTGCCTTATAGAATCGCTGACATTCTCAGTTGCCTTATAGAATCGCTGACATTCTCGAGCTCCTTATAGAATCGCTGACATTCTCAGTTGCCTTATAGAATCGCTGACATTCTCAGTTGCCTTATAGAATCGCTGACATTCTCAGTGCCTTTTAGAATCGCTGACATTCTCGAGTTCCTTATAGAATCGCTGACATTCTCAGTTGCCTTTTAGAATCGCTGACATTCTCGAGCTCCTTATAGAATCGCTGACATTCTCAGTTGCCTTTTAGAATGGCTGACATTCTTGAGTTCCTTATAGAATCGCTGACATTCTCGAGCTCCTTATAGAATCGCTGACATTCTCAGTTGCCTTTTAGAATCGCTGACATTCTCGAGCTCCTTATAGAATCGCTGACATTCTCAGTTGCCTTTTAGAATCGCTGACATTCTCGAGCTCCTTATAGAATCGCTGACATTCTCAGTTGCCTTTTAGAATCGCTGACATTCTTGAGTTCCTTATAGAATCGCTGACATTCTCGAGTTCCTTATAGAATCGCTGACATTCTCAGTTGCCTTTTAGAATCGCTGACATTCTCGAGCTCCTTATAGAATCGCTGACATTCTCAGTTGCCTTTTAGAATGGCTGACATTCTCGAGCTCCTTATAGAATCGCTGACATTCTCAGTTGCCTTATAGAATCGCTGACATTCTCGAGTTCCTTATAGAATCGCTGACATTCTCAGTTGCCTTTTAGAATGGCTGACATTCTCGAGCTCCTTATAGAATCGCTGACATTCTCAGTTGCCTTATAGAATCGCTGACATTCTCGAGTTCCTTATAGAATCGCTGACATTCTCAGTTGCCTTTTAGAATTACAAACATTCTCGAGCTCCTTATAGAATCGCTGACATGCTCTGTTGCCTTATCGAATCGCTGACATTCTCGGTTACCTTATCGAATCGCTGACATTCTCGGTTACCTTATAGAATCGCTGACATTCTCGGTTACCTTATAGAATCGCTGACATGCTCTGTTGCCTTAAAGAATCGCTGACATGCTCTGTTGCCTTATAGAATCGCTGACATGCTCTGTTGCCTTAAAGAATCGCTGACATGCTCTGTTGCCTTAAAGAATCGCTGACATTCTCAATTGCCTTTTAGAATCGCTGACATTCTCAGTTACCTTATAGAATCGCTGACACTCCCGATTACTGTCCAGAATCACTAACACTCTCAGTTACCTCACAAGAACGCCATGAGTCTTAATAAAAGTGCTTTTGATAACGAGTTCACCCTTGTCTCTTTATCTGAAACAGAAACCAGGAGAGAAACGCCATATCCAAAACACGTTCTCTCACTAATGGAGGCGATTATTTCAGGCTTATGCAATCTCAGGGACTTTCAGCCATTGCCCGGCAGATTGTACAGATTGTATTCCCAGTATCTAGGGTATGTTTGTCTGTGTTGCAATAATCCTGCCGATGCAACGCTCTAGTTCCAGTGATGATGCAAGGTTTTTTTGCTGCCTGTTCATCATCTGGGCAGTTAATGTAACAGGATGGAACAGAGATATGTGATAAAAAGACGAAACAAAAAGAGGAATAAGAGAGAGAATCTTTCTTTCTCATATATATATGTATATAGAAATATATAAATAAATATATATTTATATATGTATATATATATATATTTATATATATACACTTATACATATATATGTGTGTGTGTGTCTAGGGAGAGAGAAAGAGAAACAGAGAGAAAGATCGACAAGAGAGACGAGAGAGAAAGAGAAGCAGAGAGAAAGATCGACGAGAGAGAAAGAGAAGCAGAGAGAAAGAGAAGCAGAGAGAAAGAGAAAAAGAGAGAAAGAGAAAGAGAGAAAGCGAAAGAGAAAGAAAGAAAGAAAGTAAGAAAGAAAGAGAGAAAGAGAGAAAGAAAAAAAAATAGAGAGAGAAACTCATCCAGCTCTCCCCACAAAACCCACTACTCCACAGGTAGCAAGGCGGACTCCTCGTAGGCGGTGTCTGGGGCTTGGGCGGCCGACGTCAGGCAGGGTGAAACAGCGGGAAAGGCAAATATGCAGATGAGTTTGAAAGGGTTAGTTTACACAGGTATTAACGCTCCAAATTCCCTGCCTCCGATCACTCTTGGCTTTACGCCTAATACGAGAGAGAGAGAGAGAGAGAGGCAGTTTAATCATGAGTTTAAATTTGTTTTGATTTTTTATACTAAGGTTACATCTGTAGAACAAAGGTGTTTTTTTTTTATTTATTATTTTTTTTTTTACAAGGTTCGCTCATATTATCGTTATTTCGTTATTAAATGCTATATTCTTTTTAGTGATATCATGCATTTATTTATGAAATTATTATTAATGTGCCTGTTAGTCTACATCAGAGAGCAAAGGTTAAATGATAATACAAAAAAAAAAATCG
>NW_028234442.1:17707947-17712947 GCF_977035675.1 Penaeus japonicus
TTGGTATTCTTTAATTAATGATGAAACAACACTTCACTTTCTGCGTGGAAAATTCTCTATCTCATCACCTTCTACTTCTCCTTCACTTTCTCTTTCTCCCTTTCACATTCTCTATCTTGTCTGCTCTTTTCCCCCCTTCTCCTCTCCCTTTCTCCCTCCCACTTTCTCCTCTTCTCCCCCTCTCCCTTTCTCCTTCTATCCTTCTATCCTGCTATCCCTCTCCATCGAACTCCTGTTATTCTTTTTTTTCTTTTCTTTTCTTTCTCTTTTTTTCTTTTCTTTTCTTTTCCTTTTTTTTCTTTCTTTTTTTTCTCCTTTCCACTCACGTCAATCTGGATGTCAGGTTTGTGGACTTCAAGGTTGTCTTCGCCGGCCCAGCATTGTGTAGTTTCATTCACGTTACAGATCACAATGCTCTTGATAAGGTCATGGTCCACCAGCTTGGAGTAGTAGTCAGAGTAGTACACCTCCATGGACATAGTCTTGGCTGCGGAGTAATCGCGGTGGTTAATTAAGAGATTGATGTGGAATCATCAATAGTGATGATGTAGATCAGGGTGGTGATGATTGATATGAATGGGGTATAAGGAAAATTGCCCATGATGATTGATGCAGGTTTAAGATAATAATTCATGTAGATTAAGATAATAATTAATGTAGGTTAAGATAATGATTAATGTAGATTAAGATAATGATTAACGCAGATCAAGATGATGATTGATAAGAATGGGATATTTGATTTTCTTGAAAATCAAACTTGATTTTGATTGAAAGAAAGGGATGCTGAGAAGGGGAGAAACGTAGGTGAAGGGAACAAACGAAGAAGAAGGGAACAAACGAAGGAGAAGGGGAAGAAACAAAGAAGAAGGGGAACAAACGAAGGAGAAGGGGAACAAACGGAGAAGAGGGGGAACAAACGAAGAAGAAGGCGAACAAACGAAGAAGAAGGGGAACAAACGAAGGAGAAGGGGAACAAACGGAGAAGAGGGGGAACAAACGAAGAAGAAGGCGAACAAACGAAGAAGAAGGGGAACAAACGAAGGAGAAGGGGAACAAACGAAGAAGAAGGCGAACAAACGAAGAAGAAGGGGAACAAACGAAGGAGAAGGGGAACAAACGAAGAAGAAGGCGAACAAACGAAGAAGAAGGGGAACAAACGAAGGAGAAGGGGAACAAACGGAGAAGAGGGGGAACAAACGAAGAAGAAGGGAACAAACGAAGGAGAAGGGGAAGAAACAAAGAAGAAGGGGAACAAACGAAGGAGAAGGGGAACAAACGGAGAAGAGGGGGAACAAACGAAGAAGAAGGCGAACAAACGAAGAAGAAGGGGAACAAACGAAGGAGAAGGGGAACAAACGAAGAAGAAGGCGAACAAACGAAGAAGAAGGCGAACAAACGAAGAAGAAGGGGAACAAACGAAGGAGAAGGGGAACAAACGAAGAAGAAGGCGAACAAACGAAGAAGAAGGCGAACAAACGAAGAAGAAGGCGAACAAACGAAGAAGAAGGGGAACAAACGAAGGAGAAGGGGAACAAACGAAGAAGAAGGCGAACAAACGAAGAAGAAGGGGAACAAACGAAGAAGAAGGGGAACAAACGAAGAAGAAGGGGAACAAACGAAGGAGAAGGCGAACAAACGAAGAAGAAGGGGAACAAACGAAGAAGAAGGCGAACAAACGAAGAAGAAGGCGAACAAACGAAGAAGAAGGGGAACAAACGAAGAAGAAGGCGAACAAACGAAGGAGAAGGGGAACAAACGAAGGAGAAGGGGAACAAACGAAGAAGAAGGCGAACAAACGAAGAAGAAGGCGAACAAACGAAGAAGAAGAAGGGGAACAAACGAAGAAGAAGGCGAACAAACGAAGAAGAAGACGAACAAACGAAGAAGAAGGGGAACAAACGAAGAAGAAAAATCCCCCGAAAAGAAAACAAAAAACAAACAAACATGAAAACCCACTCTGATTGGGCTCCAGGTGTATCTCCCCGTCATGGCGTTTGATGGTGTGGGCTTTGGCTCCGGTGTAGTACATGCTGGCGCACGTCATCACCACGTTGATCGTCCTCACTTCGGTGCTCGTGTTCTGTGACGGGGAGAAGGTGGATTGAGGGAAGTGAAAGGAAGTGAATCTGTGAGTGAAGTGAATCTGTGAGTGAAGTGAAAGGAAGTGAATCTGTGTGGATTGAAAGGGTCTGATTCCGTGAGGGAAGTGAAAGGAAGTGAATCTGTGAGTGAAGTGAAAGGAAGTGAAAGGAAGTGAATCTGTGTGGATTGAAAGGGTCTGATTCCGTGAGGGAAGTGAAAGGAAGTGAATCTGTGAGTGAAGTGAAAGGAAGTGAAATAATATGAATTAGTGTGGATTGAAAGGGTCTGATTCCGTGAGGGAAGTCAAAGGAAGTGAATCTGTGAGTGAAGTGAAAGAATATGAATCAGAGTGAAGTGAAATAAACTGAATTTCTGAGTGAAATAAAAGGAACTGAATCTGAGAGTGAAGTGAAAGATTTTGAATTAGAGAGTGAAGTGAAAGGAACTGAATTTAGAATTTAAAGACATCCACATCCTAAGTTTATGGACATTTTGGAAATTCATATCCTTAGCACAAGGTGGTTTTGGAAATTCAGATCCCAAGTTCGTGAAAGTTTGGGAGATTCGGATCATTCGTAGAACTTTTAGATATTGAATTCCTAAGTAAAGAAGAGTTTGGGAAATTCCATTCCTCAGTAAAGGGGAGTTTGGGAAATTCCATTCCTCAGTAATGAAGAGTTTGGGAAGTCAATCCCTAATTAATGGAGAGTTTGGGAAATTCAATTCCTAAGTAAAGGAGAGTTTGGGAAATTCCATTCCTCAGTAAAGGGGAGTTTGGGAAATTCCATTCCTAAGTAATGAAGAGTTTGGGAAGTCAATTCCTAAGTAAAGGAGAGTTTGTGAAGTTCCTAAGTAAAGGGGAGTTTGGAAAATTCAATTCTTAAGTAGAGAAGAGTTTGTGAAATTCAATTCCTAAGTAAAGGGAAGTCTGGGAAATTCAGTGCATGGAAGAATGTGAGATACATAAGCTAAATGCGTGAGTATAGCAATTCAATACGTCTAGGAATTGGTTCAATTTGATGATAAAGCTTGAATGAGAGCGAAGATAATGTGACCCTGTTATCTGGCTGAAATTATACTAATTTCAGTAAATTATTGACATATCCCAATATCTAAACAACGGATATTTATTTTCTTTGCGTCAAAAAATTAAGCATAAAGATTCGAAAACATATGAAAACAAGTTAAAGGCATACGAATATGAGTAAAAAAAAAACATACGAAATTAATCTAAAAAAACAGCAATATAAGAAAATAATCTAAAAAAAAGAAAGAAAAAAAAAACAATATAAGAAAACACATAATTCAAAATCCACACTACGGAATTAATTCCCTTCAAGGCGACCCATGGGCCCGTCTTAGCCAAGCCTTACCTTGGTGGTTAACATCACGGTGAAATTGTCGCCGATAGGAACCTGGTCACGATCTTCAATGCTGAAGACTATGTCCTCCTTGGCTTCGCTAGGCATGTCGAAGACTTGACGGGCGGTGCGTGTCCTGGGGGTGGGGTTGAGGGGGGTGAGGGAGGGTGGTGATATGAGGTCAAGGGTCACTCACGGAAGTTATTCTCATTTCGTTGTGGGTGAGAGTATGAATATAACAAAGGGGATAGTGATTTTTACCAAATATGTGGTGAGTTTTTATTTTGTTTAATTGTTTGTGTTCTATTAAGTTTATGATTGAGTTTCTTGCAATTGTGATAGTTTTAAAAGAATGTAAGTTACTTTTACTTCTTAGATTTTATATACTGTATGCTTATATATATCACCTCAGCATAATGCCATACATTGCGAACGACACAGGCAAATAGTACTACCAAATTCTACGACCATCCCATCATCCGAAACACAATGACAACAACAAAACAAAAATATCCACCATCAAGACAGACGCTCGACGTACTTACCTGCGAGCGGCTGTGAGGATGCTGACCCTCTCGGCCCTCGTTCCCTCGGGAGGCTTGTACTCCCACGTGATGTCTTCCCGATCGGACTTGAAGAAGCCCCCTGTGGCCACTGGTCCGGCCTTCTTCGTCAGGATCAGACGGCCCACGCTGGAAGGGAGGCGGAGGGTCAGTGGGGAGTATGGTGATTCACGTGCGCTCTTCGTGGACTTTTTTTTTTTTTTTTTTGGGGGGGGGGGTTCGTTTTGGGCTTCGAGGTGTGTTTGTTTGTACTCTATCTGGCTATGGCTCTGTCTTTATCTCTCTGGCTTTGTGTCTTGTCTCTGTGTCTGTCGAAATCTCTAGCTCTGTCTCTGTCTGTCTCTGTTTCTGTTTTTGTACTTCTCTATGGTTCTGCCTCTGTTTCTGTCTCTATCTCTGTCGCTGTCTCTGTCTGTCTCTGTCTCTGATTCTGTCTTTGTCTGTCTGTCTGTCTCTGTCTCTGATTCTGTCTTTGTCTGTCTGTCTGTCTCTGTCTCTGATTCTGTCTTTGTCTGTCAGTCTGTCTCTGTCTCTGATTCTGTCTTTGTCTGTCTGTCGTCTCTGCATCTCTCGCATGATCTGTCTCTGTCTCTGCTAAGTTCTCCTTTCCCTCCCTCTCCCTCCTTCTCTCCCTACCCACTCCCTACCCACTCCCTACCCACCCCCTCACCTGCTCGTCTGCGTTGTCATCTTAGCGAATCCTCCCTCAACCGAGTCGTCCTTCCGCCAGCGCACGACGTCGGCGTTGACCTCGGCCAGCACGAAGGGCACGTCGTACTTCAGGTCAACGCGACCCTGCTTGATGGCCTCGTGGGATGCGGGACCACACTGGTACGACCCTGAGGAGAGACGAGATGTTACGACTCGTGTAAAAAAATGGATTGGATGTCGTTGCTTCCTTTTCTCGTAATTATTGATATGTTGTTATGGGGATGTATTGGATTTTTTGGTTTCTCTCTTTCTCTTTTTCTTTCTTTTTTTTCTTTTTTTTTTC
>NW_028234442.1:17735447-17742947 GCF_977035675.1 Penaeus japonicus
CTTCTTTCCCTCCCTCATTCCCTCTTTCTCTCCCTTCCTCCCTCTTTCCTTCTTTCCCTCCCTCCCTCTCTCCTTCCTTTTCTCACTCTTTCCCTTCCTTCCTGCGTTCTTCCCACTCTCCCTCCCTCCCTTCTTTTCTCTCTCCCTCTCCCTCCCATCCTCAAACCCTCTTTCCCTCCCTCTCCCACCCCTCCCTCCCACCCTCAAACCCTCCCTCCCTCTCCCCTCCCTCCCACCCTCAAACCCTCCCTCCCCCTCCTCCCCCCTCCCCCTCCCCTCCCTCCCCCTCCTTCCCCCTCCCCTCCCCCTCCCCATCAATAACAAAAGCCTAACAAAGCACAACGTACTCTCCCCGACTCCGAGGACGATCTCTCCCTCGCGCCGCTTGATGGGGAACGCAGGGGCGCCCGTGTAATACATGCTGCTGCAGGTCATCACCACGCTGATTGTCCGCTTGGCCTCGCTCATGTTCTGCAATGGAGGGGGGAGGGGGGGGGGGTGAGAAGGGTCGTACGCGCTGGTGTGTTGGGGAGGAGAGGGAGGGGGGAGGGGGAGAGAATTGGCGGGATGGAAAGGGTGAGGAGAGTGAGGAAGAGGAAGAGGGAGAGGGAGAAGGAGAAAGAGAAGGGGGGAGGGAGAGGGAGAGGGAGAGGGAGAGGGAGAGGGAGAGGGAGAGGGAGAGGGAGAGGGAGAGAGAGAAGGGGGGAGGGAGAGAGGGAGAGGGAGAGGGAGAGGGAGAGGGAGAGGGAGAGGGAGAGGGAGAGGGAGAGGGAGAGGGAGAGGGAGAGGGAGAGAGAAAGAGAGAGAGAAAGAAAGAGAAAGAGAAAAAGAGAGAAACAGACAAAACAAAACAAAACAAAAAAACAGTAAACAAACAATAGACAAACGCAAATCACAAACACACACAAAACACCCCCTCTCAAAACAGTCCGGCAAATCGAAACCCAATCCCCCCCCCAAAAAAAATCCTACTAATCCAACACGCCCTTCGGCACGCACCTTCGCAGTCAGAGTCACGGTGAATCCCTCCCCTATGGGCACTCTCTCCAGGTCCTCGAGGGTGAACTCGACGTCGTCCACCTCCTGGGACATCAGGCGGAAGGCGTGGCGAGCTGCGCGAGTCCTGAGGGGGAGGTTGGGGTTGGTCAGATGAGGATGTCAATAGATGAGGGAGAGGGGGGTTGGAGGGGGAGAGGGGGGTTGGAGGGGGAGAGGGGGTTGGAGAGGGGGGTTGGAGGGGGAGAGAGGGAAGGGGGTTATAGAGGGGGTTGGAGGGGGACAGAGGGAAGGGGGTTGGAGGGGGAGAGAGGGGAGAGGGAAGAGGGAAAGGGAGAGGGAGGGAGGGGGTTGGAGAGGGGAGGGGGGGTTGGAGAGGGAGAGAGGGGGTTGGAGAGGGAGAGAGGGGGTTGGAGAGGGGGAGGGGGAGGGGAGGGGAAGAGGGAAAGGGAGGGGGTTGGAGAGGGGAGAGGGAGATGAGGAGGGTGTTGGTGAGGGTGAGAGGAGGAGAAAGGGAGAAAGTGAGAAGAGGAGGGAGAGAAATTAGAAGGGAGGGAGAGAGTGAGAAGCGAAGGAATGGGGAGAGGGACAGAGGAAGATGGCGAGGGAGAGAGTAACATGAAAAGAGAGAAGGAGAAGGAGAGAGAGAGAAAGAAGAAGAGGGAGATGGAGATGTAGATGTAGATGTGGAGGGAAAATTATAACTTTTTACCCATAGCTGTGATAACTAACTACTGCATTATTGATGATAACTATTCATCCTTACTATTCATGATCTTTATCTTCATCATTCAAGATGAATATTTTTCTTACAATAACTATCATTCTATTCAAGACAAAAATGTTCATGAATAACTAGATGACTATCACAATCATCCATGTTTTATTTATTTATTTATTTATTTATTTTTATTTTTTTATTATTTTTTTTTTTTACGTGGCAGACACACACGCGATACGAACAACGCACCTTCGAGCAGCGGTAAGAAGCGTGACCCTCTCGGCCGTCGTGCCTTCCTTGGGCTTGTACTCGAGTGTGATGTCCTCCTTGTCTGTGCCCGAGTAGCCGCTGTTGTCGACGGGGCCTGGCTTCTTGGTGAGCAATTGACGACCGACGCTGAAACACGGGGTATTGTGGCTTAGCTGCGTTGGATATTATGGGTTGGAAATGCTATAAAAACTTTCTTTATTTACCGATGGGATTATGTTTGAATAAGATATTTACTTAATAGAAGTTCATCCTGTTTTAGATAGATGGCATTTTACAGGGCGTGTACACTGTTTTGCAAATCAAATTAGATTCTCTCTCTCTCTGTCTCTCGCTCTCTCTCTCTCTCTCTCTCTCTCTCTCTCTCTCTCTCTCTCTCTCTCTCTCTCTCTCTCTCTCTCTCTCTCTCTCTCTCTCTCTCTCCTTCTCCTCCTCCTCTCTCTCCTCTCTCTCCCTCTCTCTCTCTCTCTCTCTTCCTCTCTCTCTCTCTCTCTCTCTCTCTCTCTCTCTCTCTTTCTCTCTTCTCTCTCTCTCTCTCTCTCTCTCTTCTCTCTCTCTCTCTTCTCTCTCTCTCTTCTCTCTCTCTCTCTCTCTCTCTCTCTCTCTCTCTCTCTCTCTCTCTCTCTCTCTCTCTCTCTCTCTCTCTCTCTCTCTCTCTCTCTCTCTCTCTCTCTCTCTCTCTCTCTCTCTCTCTCTCTCTCTCTCTCCCTCTCTCTCTCTCTCTCTCTCTCTCTCTCTCTCTCCTCTCTCTCTCTCTCTCTCTCTCTTCCCTCTCTCTCTCTCTCTCTCTCTCTCTCTCTCTCTCTCTCTCTCTCTCTCTCTCTCTCTCTCTCTCTCTCTCTCTCTCTCTCTCTCTCTCTCTCGATTTACCTCCTTTTGTTCGTGGTGAGCTTCTTGAACCCGTCCTTTGCCTTGTCGTCCTTCTGCCAGTGCACGACGTCCGCGTTGACCTCGGCCAGGACGAAGGGCACGTCATACTTGTACTCCATTTGACCTCTTCGGATAGCCTCGTGGGACGCCGGTCCGCACTGGTAGGTGCCTGAAGAAGAAGAAAGGGCAGTGAGCCTTTAAAAACACTTAAAAGAAAGTCTCCGTTGTCAGCATACAATATATAAGTAGATTTTCTCACTGTCAACATATTCTAATCATGTTTTTCACTGTTAACACCATCGCTTTGTCACCCACCATCACTGGTTTCCTGTGGCGTTGCGTCGATGACCTGCCAGCCTCCGAAACCTTCGGGCAGGTCAGGTCGCCTCATCCACACGTCATTCCAGACGTGGAAGTTCCAGATGGAGTCATAAAGGCCCCCGGGTGTGGCACCGGTATATGAGGAGCTGCGGGGCGAGGAAAGACAGATAGAGTAATACATCCAGAAGTGTTGTGTGTATTCGTGAGGAGAAAACTGAATGATATTTCTTTGTATTGTATTCCATGTGGGATAATAGTGTGGGTTGTCTGTTGATGGACTAAAGAGCACGTCAAAGCTCCCTCTCCCTCCCTCCCTCCCTCCCTCCTACCCTCCATTAAGCCCTTCCTCTAGAGGACACGTAAATAAGGAAGAGAATGGAAATTTTATTTACGCGATGTCGGGACTTACTCGATCTCGTTGCCTTTCTCGTCGACGTATTCGTCTATGGTGAGGGAGACGTTCGTGTCGTGTGCAGAGGCAAAGTTGCTGACCACTCGACTAGGCAGACCGAGAGCACGACACACTGCGGAGGGCATTTAGACATAATGTTCTATATCCTTTTCTACAATAGTCGTCCTGCTTTTGCAATAAGTAAGGTCACAGTAATTCATTTCTGCATCCTTCAAATCAACACCGAAAAAACTTCCTCTTCCGACACGAAACCAAACTCCCTGGCCCGCACGAACCTGTGTTGACGACTCCGGCGAAGACCCAGCACTGGCCGTAGCGGACGGGGCGCTTACTCTTGATGTATGCCTCCAGGATCTTGATGGAGCCTGACCACGACGAAGGAGACTTCCCGTCTTCGTACTTCCCGTCCCAACGACCCACGATTACGCCGGAGTCGTCGTTGCTGTTGACCTTGGGTTGAGGAACGGAGCGGTGTGATGGGACAAAGTTGATGGTATGATGCTGTGTGAGTGCGTCTGGACAAGTTTGATGGTATAAAACAGAGTGAGTGCGTCTGGACAAGTTTGATGGTATAAAACAGCGTGAGTGCGTCTGGACAAGTTTGATGGTATAAAACAGAGTGAGTGCGTCTGGACAAGTTTGATGGTATAAAACAGAGTGAGTGCGTCTGGACAAGTTTGATGGTATAAAACAGAGTGAGTGCGTCTGGACTTGTTTTGGTCACAGAATACTGTCCGTGTAGCTTAGCAAAAAATAAAACGCAACCTTCATTATAGCAAAAAATCAAAATGCAATCTTCATTATAGCAAAAAATAAAATGCAATCTTCATTATATAAAAACATAAAACGTAATCTTCATTATAGCAAAAATATAACGAATTTTTATCAATACAGGAAAACTAAAACACAATCTTCATTATAGCAAAAAATAAAACGCAACCTTCATTATAGCAAAAAACTAAAACAAAATCTTCATGATAGCAAAAAATAAAACGCAACCTTCATTATAGCAAAAAATAAAATGCAATCTTCATTATATAAAAACATAAAACGTAATCTTCATTATAGCAAAAAATAAAACGCAACCTTCATTATAGCAAAAAATAAAACGCAACCTTCATTATAGCAAAAAATAAAATGCAATCTTCATTATAGCAAAAAATAAAACGCAATCTTCATTATAGCAAAAAATAAAACGTAGTCTTCATTATAGCGAATATAAAACGTAATCTTCATTGTAGCAAAAAATAAAACGCAACCTTCATTGTAGCAAAAAATAAAATGCAATCTTCATTATAGCAAAAAATAAAGCGCAGTCTTCAGTATATAAAAACATAAAACGTAATCTTCATTATAGCAAAAAATAAAACGCAACCTTCATTATAGCAAAAAATAAAATGCAATCTTCATTATATAAAAAATAAAACGCAATCTTCATTATAGCAAAAAATAAAACGCAATCTTCATTATAGCAAAAAATAAAACGCAACCTTCATTATAGCAAAAAATAAAACGCAACCTTCATTATAGCAAAAAATAAAATGCAATCTTCATTATAGCAAAAAATAAAACGCAATCTTCATTATAGCAAAACATAAAACGTAATCTTCATTATAGCAAAAAATAAAACGCAACCTTCATTATAGCAAAAAATAAAACGCAACCTTCATTATAGCAAAAAATAAAACGCAACCTTCATTATAGCAAAAAATAAAATGCAATCTTCATTATATAAAAACATAAAACGTAATCTTCATTATAGCAAAAAATAAAACACAATCTTCATTATAGCAAAAAATAAAACGCAACCTTCATTATAGCAAAACATAAAACGTAATCTTCATTATAGCAAAAAATAAAACGCAATTTTCATTATAGGAAAACTAAAACACAATCTTCATTATAGCAAAAAATAAAATGCAATCTTCATTATATAAAAACATAAAACGTAATCTTCATTATAGCAAAAAATAAAACGCAACCTTCATTATAGCAAAAAATAAAATGCAATCTTCATTATATAAAAACATAAAACGTAATCTTCATTATAGCGAATATAAAACGTAATCTTCATTGTAGCAAAAAATAAAACGCAACCTTCATTATAGCAAAAAATAAAACGCAACCTTCATTATAGCAAAAAATAAAACGCAACCTTCATTATAGCAAAAAATAAAACGCAACCTTCATTATAGCAAAAAATAAAACGCAACCTTCATTGTAGCAAAAAATAAAATGCAATCTTCATTATATAAAAAATAAAACGTAGTCTTCATTATAGCGAATATAAAACGTAATCTTCATTGTAGCAAAAAATAAAACGCAACGTTCATTATAGCAGAAAAGTAAAACAGAAGCTTCATGATAGCAAAAAATAAAACGCAATCTTCATTATAGCAAAAAATAAAATGCAATCTTCATTATATAAAAAATAAAACGTAGTCTTCATTATAGCAAAAAATAAAACGCAAAATTCATTATAGCAAAAAATAAAACGCAATCTTCATTATAGCAAAAAATAAAACGCAATCTTCATTGTAGCAAAAAATAAAACGCAATCTTCATTATAGCAAAAAATAAAACGCAATCTTCATTATAGCAAAAAATAAAACGCAATCTTCATTATAGCAAAAAATAAAACGCAACCTTCATTATAACAAAAAATAAAACGCAACCTTCATTATAGCAAAAAATAAAACGCAACCTTCATTATAGCAAAAAATAAAATGCAATCTTCATTATAGCAAAAAATAAAACGCAACCTTCATTGTAGCAAAAAATAAAACGCAACCTTCATTATAGCAAAAAATAAAATGCAATCTTCATTATAGCAAAAAATAAAACACAATCTTCATTATAGCAAAAAATAAAATGCAATCTTCATTATATAAAAAATAAAACGTAGTCTTCATTATAGCGAATATAAAACGTAATCTTCATTGTAGCAAAAAATAAAACGCAACCTTCATTATAGCAAAAAATAAAATGCAATCTTCATTATAGCAAAAAATAAAACGCAATCTTCATTATAGCAAAACATAAAACGTAATCTTCATTATAGCAAAAAATAAAACGCAACCTTCATTATAGCAAAAAATAAAACGCAACCTTCATTATAGCAAAAAATAAAACGCAACCTTCATTATAGCAAAAAATAAAACGCAACCTTCATTGTAGCAAAAAATAAAATGCAATCTTCATTATAGCAAAAAATAAAACGCAGTCTTCATTATAGCGAATAAAACGTAATCTTCATTATAGCAAAAAATAAAACGCAACCTTCATTATAGCAAAAAATAAAATGCAATCTTCATTATAGCAAAAAATAAAACGCAATCTTCATTGTAGCAAAAAATAAAATGCAATCTTCATTATAGCAAAAAATAAAATGCAATCTTCATTATAGCAAAACATAAAACGTAATCTTCATTATAGCAAAAAATAAAACGCAATCTTCATTATAGCAAAAAATAAAACGTAGTCTTCATTATAGCGAATATAAAACGTAATCTTCATTGTAGCAAAAAATAAAACGCAACCTTCATTGTAGCAAAAAATAAAATGCAATCTTCATTATATAAAAAATAAAACGTAGTCTTCATTATAGCGAATATAAAACGTAATCTTCATTGTAGCAAAAAATAAAACGCAACCTTCATTATAGCAAAAAATTAAAACAAAATCTTCATGATAGCAAAAAATAAAATGCAATCTTCATTATAGCAAAAAATAAAACGCAACCTTCATTATAGCAAAAAATAAAACGCAACCTTCATTATAGCAAAAAATAAAACGCAACCTTCATTATAGCAAAAAATAAAACGCAACCTTCATTATAGCAAAAAATAAAACGCAACCTTCATTATAGCAAAAAATAAAACGCAACCTTCATTATAGCAAAAAATAAAACGCA
>NW_028234442.1:17747947-17765447 GCF_977035675.1 Penaeus japonicus
GATAGACAGAGATGACAGAGAGAGACTGACAGACACAAACAGACACGAAAGAAAAAAACAAAAGCGGGACAGAAACAGCAGCAAAACATAAGTCTCGTGACACTCACAATCCACTTCGTTGGTCCCTTCATTCCTCTCGTCCTCGACCTCGACTGCCCTGTCTTCGCGTCGGTTGACCTCGAGGTCACTCCTGAAGCGGTCGGTCAAGTCGTCCAGAAAATTCTCGAAGTGGGAGAAGAACGTCATGCTGAAGGAGAGATCGGGTTTAAGAGAGACAAAGAGTTCCATGGTCAAGGGAATGGCTATCATCATTCGGAAATAATGTCAGTAAAATAATGTCATCATTATCATTATTATTATTGTTATTATTATTACTGTCATTATTATTATTAGTATCATTATTAGTTCCCATGCCCGTACTTATCAAGTATTTATGTCTGATGCCTGAGCAATGATCTCTAATAAACGTTGTTTTCATTTCATTACATTTATGTTGTTTTTGTTATATAATGTTTTTGTTCTATATTCTATTGCCTAAGTATGACAGAAAACATAACCCGGAGGAGAACATATAAGAACAATAATGATCATGATAATGATATTGAGATAATGTCTTTGAGCACAGGCCGTTCTGTGGAGCGCGCGAAATTCAAACGTCTATCATGACAACTCGAGAAGCAGTTTTTAAAAAAGCTACAACTATGTGTCTATTTTATATTAAATTTTGGAAAGAACTAATAGTTATCCGTCCGTGTCTATTGTCCTAGGCTTACAATTTTGATTGTCATGTGTCGTTGTTAATATGCAAATATATCGGTTAAATCTGCATGACACAATCACTAAAATTAAGACATAAACTTATTGGAACTGAAAACCTTCAACAGAGGTGGGGAACGTTAGCATAAAATCATTCTAAAATTATATATACCTTTCATTCAGTGACCAAGGGGGTTCCCAATCTTAAGATTAAATGAACATATGAAATAAGAAATCGTAAATCACAGTTACAACCACTACCTGCGCTATTACGATTGTTTTGTGAATAGCGATTTTATTATTACTGCTGTATACGAGATCGGAAAGTACTGATGGCTCCCATGTCTGTCTAACAATTGACTCAATCATCTCCACATACGTCTTTCCACCGCGTAGTCTATCTATCTATCACTCCTTTCAACTATCTCGTTATGACTAACTATTCATTGCTCGAGAATAGTATATTATTAACTATATCACTATCGTTATGGTAACTCTTGCGATTGTTATTCTGTCATTCTATATCAGCATGACATATATCCTATACACAGACCTAAAATATGATTAGTGGCCTATATGATAATTAATTAGATTACTGACCTTAGTAAGGACAGTAGATTAATGACTTAACTTAGGATATCATATTAGTGACCTATATAAGGACATCAGATTAGTGGCATTAACTAACTACATTAGGAAATTAAATGACCTAAATAAGGATATAAGATTAGTGGCATTAACTACATTAGGAAATTAAATTACCTAAATAAGGATATAAGATTAGTGGCATTAACTACATTAGGAAATTAAATTACCTAAATAAGGATATAAGATTAGTGGCATTAACTACATTAGGAAATTAAAATGATTGACCAAGAATGAGAACACCCAACCTCTCCTCATTCTAGTAACCTAACTTCTCCACTTACTTGCTGGTTGAACTAGAGAACCGATCCGGAGGGCCTGGAGGCTAACGTGGGACTGAGGCACTTAAGACTCACTCCTAAGGTATCCTATAGACAGGCCGGGATTTCCAGCTGACAGAATACCCATGGCACCACCTGTGTTGCGTCATCGAATCCCCGGTATGGCACTCGTGTCGCCATTGCAGTCCCATGAATCGACCGTTTCGATTTTCTTTTGCCATTTCATATGTGGTTTTTGTTGTTGTTTGTTTGCAATAACAGAGGTGATTGAAATATTGATTTGATCAATAATGTATTAGTTTTTTTTGCAATTAGAACTATGATAGTTGCTGTGTTGAGTGGTATTGTTACTGGTATTATTGTTATCATTATTATATAATTGTTATCATTGGTTTTCAACAAGCTTTCTCATAACCATTGTGATCATTATCATCATCATTATCATTACTATTATCATTGTCTATCAATATCATCATTATGATTATTTTTTTCTTTATTATCATATTTTCATTATCATCTTTTTATTTTTATCATTATAATTATTTTTACTATCATTATCAACATTGCTGCTATCATTATTATTATCATCATTATCATTATAATCATCATTATTGTTATTACTATCATTATTGCCATCATCTTTATCCCCATTATCATTGTTATTATTATTATATCATTACTATTATCATTATCATTATTATCATCAATCTTATTATCATAACCATCATCATCATCATCACTGATATTGTTATCATTATTATTATTATAGACATTATTGCTATTACCCTCATCACCATTGCTGGCATTATCATTATTGTTACCATTATCATTATTACTATCATTATCATTGTTGTTATTATCATTATTATTATCGTTACTATCATCACTTTTATCATTATTAGTATTAATATAACTATCATTATTATTATCATTATTATTACTATCATTGTTATCTTTATCATCCTTTATGTCCTTACCATGAATATCATAATTAAGAATATCATTAGCATTACTATTGCAATCATTAACATCATCACTGTCGCTCTTATCGTCATCATTATTGTTATCATTACTATCACTGTTATTATCACTGTTACTATCGTTACCGTTATGTTTATCCTTTCCATCAACATTACCAGTCATCACTACTGCTTCTGTATTCATCACTTTATTCATCATCATTATATTTAGTTGTTGTTGCTTTTGCAATGTCATCATTACTTGCGTAACATCTTGCATCTTTCACTGGTGATGATGCCATAATCTTTATGATCATCATCACTGTTGCAATTATTCTTCTCATCATTATCATTACCATCATTACTATTATTATCATTATCCTCATTGCTGTTATTGTCATTTTCCTTATCACTATTTTACCATTATCATCATAATCATGATTATTATTATTGTTATTATCATGATTATTATTAAACATTACTATCATTATCATTATTATAATTTTCAAGATAATTATTACTATCATATTATCATCACCATTATTTTTATCATCTTTAAATCTATTACAATCATCATTATCATCATTATAGTTATCATTATCATCACCATATGTGTTTGTGTGTGTGTGTGTGTGTTTCCGGGTGGGTGTGTGTGTGTGTGTGTATGCGTGCGTGTATGTTTATGTGTGTGTTTGTTTATAAGTATCTTTATGAATATGTGTATGTTACGTGTCATTAAATTCCTACCCGGACATAGTTTAGCATTAGAAAAAAAAAAAACTTTGCCAAGAAAGTCAAAGGAAACAAGAACAGGAAAATCTTGGCTCCCATCTCTGGTCTATCTATCTATCTATCTATCACTCCATCCAACCATCTTGTTATTAATAACTGTCCGTTACTCGAGAATAGTGCATTATTAACTAATCCACTATTATTAACTACTCATGCTTAAGTTGAGACATAGGCAGCCTGTACTAATAACCAATACCGGAAGCCAGGAAATTATTGTAATATTTTCGAGTACCATCGTTGAGGTTTTGACACGGAGATCATTATCTAATTATCTGATTTGATTAATTTGTTATTGATTAATTATCAAATTGATCAATTTAATTATTAATTTAATTATCTAATTATTGATTAATTATCTAATTATTTAAGTGCCCTACCCACTCCCCAAAAATTATGATAAATAAATAAAGATAATAAAACAACTTATTTATCTTTTTTCCGTAGACTGAATTAAGAGTCGGTCAAAATAAAGTGATCCTTTGGTGCATTTCTGCATCGGATCTTCGGGCGGCGCGGCGTGGGGTCTCCCCGTGGTTTAAAAGAGACAGGGTATCCCCGTCCTCGAGTCCTTGAGTCCTTTGGAAAATCCGAGTTGCTTCACAGGCTAGGAAAGAACTTGCATCCTCTGGATCCTAGTAATCCCCACCCAAGATAGGACCTCTATTTTCCCCCCTAAAAAAAAAAAAAAAACGCCTTTGATAATATTTTTCGTTAGGATAAAAATAAAAATGTTTGATCACTAGTCCTGAGCGTCCTGTAAACAAGAGTTGTGGTTGCGCTCAAAGGAGGTGGATGTGGATGTGGTTGGAGATGTTGGGGTTTGTTGGACTGACTGTCGAGTTGGGCGCGGTTTACGAATGGGAGGAGGGGGGGGTCGGTCGAGGGGCGTGGTATGCCTATTTCTTCCCTTGTTTGGAAAAATTTAGGTTCATACACTCACACTCACACTCACACGGCACTCACACACACATACACACACACAGACACGCACACGCTCACTCACACTCACACACACACACACACACACACACAAGCACACACACACACATACACACTCATATTCACACTCACACTCATACACAGACACACACACTCACACACATACACACACACACACACACACACACACACACACACACACACACACACACACACACACACACATATATATATTATATATATATATATATATATATATATATATATATTATATATATATATATATATGTATATATATATATTTATATATATATATATATATATATATATATATATATATATATATATATATATATATATATGCATGTGTGCAGGGCCAGCCCTATGGTTGCTGGTGCCCTAGGCAAGCAAATGTTCTTTTTTAAGTAGACTAAAATACAAAAAAGAACTAAAAATATAAAATAATAGAAATGAGTTTATTACCTGTTTTTTTTTCTTCTTTCTTTCTTTCTTTTTTTTTGACAAACAATGAACAATAACATTATCTTAACCTGGATTTTGGACAGCATGAACAATCGGCATACCTGCAACATTTTTTCCTAGCCTTTAGATATGCAAATCTTTTCATGGCACTATCTATATTCTTTGCAATATCATTTCACAAAGAAAAAAAAGCTTAAGAATGTATTCTGTCTTGAGACATGGATGATCGTAAGTATATGTTTTTATAAGCTTTAATTTACTAAAGCATCTCTCGCCAGCAACCACAGTAATAGGTAAGCATTATTCTTAACGCGACCCACCGATTCAGCATGACATCCTGTGACTTATTAGTGTTTATGAATCCAGTAGCTTCTATTGTAAGTTTTACATCATCGGGAAACAATTATTTTTGCTATATCTAGTTCAGTCGAGAGATCAAATCCGTTAATATCACTATTTTCTTAACTTATTCTTCTAAGCCTGATATGTTGCTTTATGTTTATTTTCATCTGGTAGATCTTTTAGGTATTTTAAAAATATAATTTTAACCGTTCAATTTTTCTGTGATAAAGAATTAATAGTACTGTCCAGTATTACATGAAACACATCAACTGCATATGGAATCTCGTTAGTGCACTCATATTCAAATAGCCTCCTTATTCTGCTTTTTACTTATGAAAATGGTTTCTAGATCTAATTCTGTGGCTATTTTTGTTTGTTGACTCGGTGTTTTTTTCACGATAATCAATTAAGTAATCATTTACACTATCCATTATTGAAATTGCAATAAATAGTTCCACAGAGTATTCTGCATAGTTTTGCTGACAACATTTGCCCTGCCTAAGACATCATACCAGACACTGATCATCACAAGAACACCGTAATCTTATATTTGAGTTACAAGCGTCTCTGCTTCAAGTTGAGCTGCAGGGTCAGAAGCAGGCACTTCTGCAAGTTCACAAAGAGCTTCTCAAGTCCCCGTGATTTCATATTCAATGACTTTGACACTATACTATGTTACCTACTCTTATTCTTACTCTTATTCTGCACTCCCATTTAGTCTCGCATCAAGGCTTTTTTCAGTGCATGCCATCACCCAGGAGAAGCAGTAAAGAAAACATAAATGCGATGGACAGCACCAAAAATAGGAAGTGGATTCCAGGTAACTTGTTACACTGTCACCAACCACTAAGTTTAGGCTATGACATCCGCATGGCATATAAAACATCTGTAGATTTTCTTTCATGATCCGTCTCTGAACCCTTATTTGAACCATTATCTTAGCCCTTAGCCCATTATCTTAGAAAATCAAGTATACTTTCATTTAATCCTTAACCTGTGGTATCTATAACAGGATTATAGCTAACAAAAAAGTCCTTTATTGCAATGTCTTCTATATCTAAAAATTGCATTGTAAATGAAAACTGTTCTTCATCACATACATCTGGTGTTGTCTAAAATAAGACGGTTCAATATATTTTCCTTATCACAATTTCACATCAACTTGATTATTTCGTTCTGAACATTTTTTTTTTCCAAAATAGTAAATGTGAGTTTTTTTTTTAGACACAACCCGACGTAAATGTTCACTCATTGTTAAACCGAATTCGGTGGTCTATATTTTTTCGCAAAAACAAAGGGATTTTGATCATATTACTTATACAATAACAACAGGTAGTTGTGTATCTCGTGTAAACAACACATTTCCGTAG
Source organism: Penaeus japonicus (assembly GCF_977035675.1). Taxonomy (NCBI): domain Eukaryota; kingdom Metazoa; phylum Arthropoda; class Malacostraca; order Decapoda; family Penaeidae; genus Penaeus; species Penaeus japonicus. The sequence continues at coordinate 17,754,515 of NW_028234442.1, forward strand.
ATTAAGAAATGACATAGCTAGGAGCGAAAAACTATGTATGGGGGTTTTGCTACCTCAAATGACTCTCTCTCTCTTTCTCACTCACTCACTCATTCACTCTCTCTCTCTCTCTCTCTCTCTCTCTCTCTCTCTCTCTCTCTCTCTCTCTCTCTCTCTCTCTCTCTCTCTCTCTCTCTCTCTCTCTCTCTCTCTCTCTCTCTCTTTCTATATATATATATATATATATATATATATATATATATATATATATATATATATATATATATATATATATATATATATATATATATATATATATATATATATATATATATATATGTTTGTGTATATGTATATATGTGTGTATGTATATATATATTTGTGTGTGTATATATATATATATATATATATATATATATATATATATATATATATATATTATATAGATATGTATATATATAGATAAAGATATATATCTACATGTATATATATATATATATATATATATTATATATATATTGTGTGTGTGTGTGTGTGTGTGTGTGTGTGTGTGTGTGTGTATACATGTATATGAGCATATATATACACAAATATGTATATGTATATATATATGAATGAATGTATGTATGTATATATATGAGCCTGTTTTTTAACTTAAGATTGAAAAAAAATAATAATAATTCTCCCTTTTCTTTAGAAGATGCTTGATGGCGCCCGAATATGTGACGCGCACCGGGCAACTGCCCGATTTTCTGATACCTTGAGCAGGCACTGTATATGTGGTCTATATATATATATATATATATATATATATATATATATATATATATATATATATATATATATATATATATATATACAGTCTCGCCCACAGTGACAAAGAATCTCTTGAAGGATCCGTGATAAATAATAAAGGCGTGACTAAATAGACTTTGGACACGCCCACTTTGTCGATAAATCCCCCCCACCCCACCCCACCCCACCCCACCCCATAAGAGTATTAGCCATGCCCTCAGATCTGCCTTATTTTGGTTTTGCATTTATATTATATGCACAAAATTAGTTATGCCTATATCAGGTTTAGGATATGTCACTGTGCGTTAGAGAGACAATAAATTATTTATGGGAAAAGAAATTATCCATATGCATTCTATTTTTATTGCGTAATGCAGTCATAACAACTATACACATACACGTATATCAATAGAAAAAATAATTCAATGCAATTAGGAAGACAAATGGAAAGGAAAAAAGAAACTAAAAAAGAAAAAGGTGGGTCAAAAAGTTAATGAAGTTCTCAGGTTAAATTATATTCATACCCATATAACAGAGAAAAAAAAATAATGATGCACAAAATAGTTTCGAAACATTTCCTTAGAAGATGAACACCATGAGGACTTTATCATCATCATCATTATCATCATTATCATCATTCTTACTACCATATCTTCACCATTTTTGCTGGTATCATCATCACCGTTATCCCCATTTGTCTCACCATCATCATCCTCATTATTAAACACCTATTATCCTCACTGTGAACATCATCGAAGTCAGGCATTGAGGTAGTCATCACGCATCTGGTGCAATTGAAGAAGCAACGGTGAGGGCCAGAGGGTACGTAGTCTAGCCATCTCTTTCTGGACTTCCTGAGAATAAAGGGAATTATATCGGAAACTGTTTGAAGACTATGTGTAAATTTATATCGGGAACTATGTGTAAACTATATGTAGACTATGTGTAAATTGATATTGGGAACTATATGTAGACTATGTGTAAATTGATATCGGGAACTATGTGTAAACTACATGTAAATTTATATCGGGAACTATGTGTAAACTATATGTAGACTATGTGTAAATTGATATCGGGAACTATATGTAGACTATGTGTAAATTGATATCGGGAACTATGTGTAAACTATATGTAGACTATGTGTAAATTGATATTGGGAACTATATGTAGACTATGTGTAAATTGATATCGGGAACTATATATAGACCTACGTAATTTAATATTGGCAAAGTTGATATCGGAAAGTATTTGTAAATCTGCATGATTTAAACAAATATAAATGTATACATTTACAAGAATGATATAGATATAAATATGTAAATCCTCATAAATGATACCAAATAGGTAAATAAATCTATAATACAAAATTCTACACAATGCTACATGGATTATATAGATATCACTATAAAAATCTACGTGTATAACAAATGAGTATTACATAAAAAAAAACAACTAATAAACATACATTCGAATCTAAATATACATCACTCTACATGAACTACAAATAAATCGAAATCCATTTCCGGAAAATGATATCCTATAAGTGATAGTGTGATTCGGAAAACGTAGGCATTATTCATTTTTTTTCTGTTAATATGCAAGTAAATGCACGTGCCTGACCCCTGTTGTTTACATGCGCGCGGTCAGTCACGTCTATCTGCTGCCACCATACACAGGATATAAATGTATTCACTAATACATGGATGCAGTTATCTAATCGTATTGTCTTTGCAAACTCTAAATAAAGAGAAGAACTCAAAGTAAAGGGAAAAAAAATCAAATAAATGAAGAAAAAAACAACATAAATATTCATGGCAAGCAGATACACAGAAGAGTCAGTGGCCATAGCGATTTCGTACTATATCCGGGTCTGGTAACTGGTTTCCTCGAGCTGTCTGCTATTTGAATTCAGTTATCTAATCCTTTATTTATTATTAATTATATTTCCTGACAAACTCTAAATGAATAAAATAAACAAATAACAATAGACAAAATTCATGGTAAACATATACACACCAGAGTCAGCTGGGCGTTTCGATTCTTTGCTATCTCCGGGTCGGGCAGGTGGTTTCCTCCAGCTCTCTGCTCCTCCCTTTCTGCCTCCCGGATCTTGTCTCTGAGGGCGGGAGGGGGTTGATATTTGGTTTTGTGGTTACGATTATGAATATTTTCTTTTATGATGAATTTGCAAAAGGTATATTAGTGTACACTAGTTTACTTGCGTTTGTGTGTCAATATGTATACACACCCATGCTTACATGTACTATTATACATATAGATGTGCATGTCTGTTTCAAAGCAAGTATCTTGAATAAAATTTCAAAAGCTGATAATTTTTTTCTGGTGGATCTAAATATTTCTTGGTTTCGTTTTGAATGGCAACAACTTATTTTTTGTTATAAATCCTACTTTCAATGTATTAAAAGAAAAGCTGTAATTGGTGGTCACAATTGTTGATTGTGTCTTCAAAATTTCTCTACGCCCCTCCCACGACTTGAGTACAGGCCTTCACACTTCTCCCAACTTTGAATCTCTAATATGCTTGCTCTCTTGTGAATATCAAATCAAGCATTTAGACAGCCGGCACGTGTATTTTTCCACGCTTCGATAAACCATTGCTCTTTTATGATTTCTGGCAATTCTGCACTCCACGAATTAGGTTACGCGAGGTCCAAATTTCCCCCGCGATTGTGTTATTAAAATCCCCAGCTCAAAGAATTTCCTTTGATTTGGTTTACCTTATTTGCAATAATTTCTTTAGAATCATAGGCGCTTGTTAGGACTCTCTTGCGATTATGCTGATATATGAGACCACGTGACGACGATAGCCATTAATATGGTTACTCTGTGTTTCGATTTCAATTACTTTTTAGTTCACTATTGGGTTAAATTTATTCAATTTATACTTTATCATCTATTCCTTCTTAGTCTCCCTTTCTTTCTGTGTGTGTGTGTGTGTGTGCGCGCGCTTACATGGAATATATAAGGGAATACGTGTATAAATGATTAGTTTGATATATCTCACACAACAAATGTATCTTTCTTTCCTTAAAAGCAAAGCAAAGGAAATCCTTACATTCACACATTGGCAAACCTCATGCTCAACGCAGGGGATATGTCAATATTGCGAAATAGCGTGATTCATAGTTTCCTGTAGTAGGCTGTGCTAGTTTGAAATACGAATGTGGAAAACGTTGAAGTTTATATAGCGAATTATAGCCCTCCAAATGTTTTTTTTTTTTTATCTTTCACTCTATCATCATCACTATCTTTGTTATTATCGTTATAACTAATGCTTGTATTTAACAACCAGAGGAGTTGTCTTTATCGTTACTTTTTTTTAATATTTTTCAATAGTATTACTATCATCATTTCTATAATCTTTGTTATTACTATTATCTGTATTTTTGTCAGTAGTATCATCACTGTCATTGTTTTTGTTATCATCAGCTGTATATAGTGATTTCATATTATCATCATATAATTAACACTACTATTATTGTTTAATTACAATTTCTCCATCAGCTTCAATAACGTTATTATCCTTAACTGGTATCATTATAATCATAACCCATAATAATTCTATACATTGTTCTTATCATATTTTCTCTTATTGCAACTATTGCAATAGTGCTGTTGCTCTTATTGTAACTACTGTAATAGTACTGTTGCTCCTCTTGCAACTATAGTACTACTACTACCATTACTGTTGTGGCATACTATTATCCTCCACATTAACCTTATCATTGCCATTTTCATCTCGATAAAAAAAAAAAAAAAAAAAAAAAAAAAAAAAAAATATATATATATATATATATATATATATATTTATATATATATATATATATATATATATATTATGATAATGGTGCCGACAGCAATAATATTATCATAATTATTATACACTCTGGCTTATTTGTGATTTTCATAACTACCATATGGATTACTGATAACATTATCATCCTCACTACTGATATTATTATCATTGTTATTATCGTTATCATAATGTTATCATTATGTGTTTTATGGGATATTTTTTATTGAAGTTTCGTAATTCTTACCTCTACGAGAACTTTTTCCTTCTTTTAGTTTATGCGCTAGAGAGGAAGATAACCCGGACTAATATTACTTCAGAATATGGTAGTGCTCAATAAAGAGGTATATTCAGTTCAGTTTAGTGAGGTTTGTGAGATTAACTTTTCACTCGGACCAAAAGGTCTTGACATTTCTTTCAGTTACTTATCCGGCTATCACTCGGAGGGCCTCGGAGGAGCAAGTGTTAAAATGCAGCAATGCAGCTTCTAGCGCACCACAATGCTCGTAACATCTCATCGATCTCTTTGCTCAATTGTCTCAATAATCTGTCATGCACATAGATAACCCAGTCTCAGTCTTTGCATGATCACCTCGGCCCCTCTTGATCTAATTGCAGAGAGCGTCGGTGGCTCATACCCTGTGGCATACTATCCCACCTGGCAGACAGGGTGGTTCTGGTTTCCTCTCTGCGGAGCTGCAGGACCTCAGCATGACCTGCAGCCTCCACTCTGCGCTTTAGATTAGCTCTGCTTGGCTTTATGATTATATCGTTTCGTGGCTTGGCCTTGCCAAATTCCACTCTAGGCTTATGGTACGGTTCCACTACCGTGGTTGTAGCAGACTTTACATCACATATAGCGGCCTCTATCCGTTCTTTTCTGCTAGTATTTTAAGCTGTCTTAGAGACAGCGCTCGTGTCATCCTATGGGTATGAACCTGCCCCTGGTACAGAGAAGCCTAAGTGCCTTGACATGTTTATACGGTAAGACCCGTTTCCAAGGCCGTTTAATTCATGATATGACATATATGCTAGCCGGAGGAATGACCACTGACACCATGGCATATACGTCTTGCCACCCGTAGTTATAAGGTTAATTATAATCAACAGAATAAAATTAAATGCGAAAACATAATTTTCCAAGTCACTTAGCAAATACTTACAGTTCCATCCTTCGTTTCTTTATTTCTTCTAGTTTCCGCTCAAAATTCATCTTGAACTTCTAATATGTAATAGTGTTAAGTTAAGCCATTTGAAGATAAGGATAAGGATAAGCCAGATTTGCGGAGCTGCAGTTAACGACAATCAGTTTGTGTTGTTTGACATGTGTAGCCATGGCAACCGCTTGAAATTTATATTTGAATTAATTTTTCTTCGAACATCCCCTTTCCCCTTAAAAAAAAACTCCTACACTTTCTAGAGGGCAGATCAACACACTCGCATCAAATAACCCTACCTAGACGAAAGATAAGGATGCCTTCCAAATAAAAAAACTCGAACGTCAACCCAACAGGTCGTGACGTCACTCTTTATTTACATCCAGTAGCGTGAGACACGATGGAGGTGGTAGAAGAGAAGACGAATCTCGCTTCGGGTGGCGACGAAGTGGATTATCCACCTAATAATTTTATATATAGAAAGATAGATGCCGTGTTTGTTTTATGCGGAATCTTTACTTATCTCATGGACTGGGTAGGTTAAGGAGAGGACTTCTGTATATGTTTTGTTTTGAAAGGAAGTGGTGACGAGGTCAAGTCAGACATCCGGAAAGCTGTAATTATTGTGGAAAGGTGAATTAAAACTCCCTTAGATTACAGACACTTGGGAGAAAGAAATGGAATAAACAAGACATAGATTATGAATACCATATTTTGTGTGGTAAATCTTACTCATAGGTTTTTTTTCTGGTAGTAAAAACGTTGTTTTGTACAGTTTCTCGCTACTCATTCCATTTTCTTTTTTTCTTTGTTGAGTTTACAAGTTTTCCCTACTCATTTCCATCGGAAACACTTCGCCCAACGAACCGTCACCCCCCCACTGCCGATCCCAACGCGACCCAGTTTTTGGCTTTTTTTTTGTGCAGTAATCAAAACCCGGAGGGTTAATAGGCCACTAACCTAACCTTGTTCCAACAAAAAACCCAACCTAGTTACCTAGTTTGCCTTTTTGGTCTTTCCTAGCACACCCCCCCCCCACTACTATTCAAAACGTCCACAGTAACTTTTCAAACTGACCGATTTTTGGTCGTCCTAGCGGGGGTTTTGGTCTGTCTGTATTTTTATCTTCGAAATGTACCACTTTCTTACCTTATATGTGGCGTGTGAGGTTAAATTTGTATGTTTTCACAGGGGTTGTATAACCATTTTTTTTGCAGAGCACAGTGGTCACGTAATAATTTTCAGTGATGTCTGCGTATCTTTATAAAAAATAAAAGTTTATGAAAAAAAAAATTGTTGATGAAACATCATGCACGCTAATGTAGCCATCCTCGAAACTGTTTTGAAAATTGAAGCAATTCGGAGATTCTATGAAGAATTGTCTGAGATTGGTCTTTGGTGATGTGATTTAGAACCTATTGTTTTGCCCCTATTGGTGCTATTTTTTTCATATGACAAGTACGTGACAGTATCGATACTTTTGATACTTTTTTGTATTTCGCGGGGGAGGCGGGCCATTAATATTTTGGTATTCAGACGTTTGTCAATCGTTTGGAATTATCTCGGAAAATTTAATTATTCGTTTTTTTTTTTCAAAATAATATATATATCGGAGAGAGATTTTATTTTTTAAGAGAGCTTTTATGGGGTTATTAGATAATTAATGCTAAACTCAATGCCCAAAGGTTTTTTTTTTTCGTGGTGTGGTTGCGTCTTTATCCAACAATACCCATAGGACCACATACCCAGTAATAACAGTATTGGTGCAAATGAAGTCCTTATGATGCGTACAGTAGATTTGATATGTTTACCTACTAATTTTTTTAAACATTGTTATCAGAACCAGTATCATCGTAATTGTTCATCAGTGCAGATATAATTGGACAGTACACATCATAGTTAATCCATTGCTACCCAATTCTCTGGTATTGGTGCTTGTAATCTTTTGATTTGATATGCCTAATTAAGATAAAAGAGAATTAAATTTTCTGCTCTCACAAAGGATAATTTTGGTCTGATATTTGTAGATCTCAAATTCATATAACAGTATGTGTTTGTCTCATGCTGGTATATTATGAGACAATGGAGTATCAAAGTTAAAAAAAAAGAGAATAAAGAAGGGAGAGAAAAGGGGAAAAAAGGAGAAAGCAAGTTAGAGATTAAAAAAAAAAAAAAAAAAAAAAAAAAAACATTATTTTTGGAGGGGTAACAGGAAAAGGAGTACAAAAGAATTTTTATTTTATACCTACTTTGTTCTTCCACTTGTCCAATTAGAGGCAGCAGGAAGCACTTAACCCATTTGCGCCGAATGATGTGCTATCACATTATGGGGATATTTCACTCCTGCGAGATGACATCCTATCGTGTCATGATGACTCCCTTTGAATACATTGTTTACATAGTTGATTATGTATATACTCATTCCACTTGCATTTCTATAGACACATGGTTCTTGACTTATAAAAAAAATATATATAAATAAATAAATAAAAATACCTCGCAGCATCCCGTAAAATCAGGCAGGTGTAGAGCGCTCTGAGTAGCGAAGCATGGCATCATGCTGGGAGATGTCTAGCAATTGTAAGCTGCATTCATTTATTATGTTCATGGAGGGAGTAGTATCAAGCAAATAATTGGCCTAGTGCAAATAGGTTAAATGAATGGATCAGGGAAATAAAGGGCTGCAAGACAAGGGGGAAATGGTAGTGTGTTTAGGGAAGTGTAGCTGGAACAGATTTGCCTAACAGTACATGAACTACTTACTCACACACCCTACCTCTTATTGACGGCAAAATAGGTGTGAAAAAACAGCCCACTAGTTTTTCAGCTTTTGAGAGGCTTTATTCAATTAGATTGAACTGCAGAAGTCCACATACACTCTATTGACCATCTTGGGTGTTTAGGGGTTAAGATACTTAAGCAAATTTTTATATTGGTTATTTGTTTTATAATGTAGGTAGACCAATTTCATTTTTCTTTTTTTCTTTTTTCTTCCATATGCTATTTATGAATTTAAAAAGTTGATGCTCCCTGACTGAACCAACCATATGATGGAGATTTACTAAACGTGGTATCACATCATCGGATATTTCCCTCACAATGGAGGATGTTCTATCATATTATGGTCTCTCCCCATACATGCATGTGCTACATAGCTACGTTTATATAGACGCATTGTAGTTTTATTTGTATATACACATTTTACTCAACTTTTCCAAAAGGTAAAAAAAAAAAAAAAAAGTACCTCTTATTACCCCATAGAATTAGGCGGGTGAAAAGCAATCTTACAAGCTCATCACAGTCTTGCAACGGGAGAAACCTCTCAGTTGGAGTAGGCAGATATACACCCCATCATGAGTCGGTTAATGAGAAAAGTAACCAAGATATGGAACCTTAGGTTAAGATATATTGATATATTACTTTAAGTGACATTTAGAAATACTGTCTAACTTCTAGTCAAGGAGACCCTTTGTACCTTTGATGTTGATCCTATAAAATTTGTGATAACCTAAGGTTGTATCAAAAAAGGTTATCTTCTTTTGGTCTTGATCTGAGGTTTTCAGAAGTACATTAAAAAAAAGATACCATAGCAATAAACATATATTCGTTAATAGTTAAAATAAATAGTATACAAGACTTTTTTCTCTTTTTTTCAGGCATTTGATATCTTAACAGCTTACAATCACTGGTGGCATGAAGACCTCATCTGGTTCTCATTTACAGTAGTCTTCATCTGTGTACCATCACTTATTATGACAGGAGTCTCCTTACACTGGTGAGTATTGTGAGATCTTGCACTCCCCTTTTGCTAGATGTCTGTTTTGAATAATAATGGAGCTTCATTGTATCCTTATAAAAACATAATTTATTTTCCAGGTACATCAAAGATGCAGACAATGCGAATGTACCAAAGGCCTCCATGTCCCGTTGGATATTTCGGATACTTCTACTTATTCTTCAGCTTGGCCCTATACTCAGGTGAGTTGTTGGTTATGTACAAAGAATAGATAGTCTGTATAAAGCACTAATACAAATACTTTGTTTTGTTTATTTTGGATTAGTATAAAGGGTTTGCCAATCAGGTAGGAGTTACAAAAAGGAATTTTGAATACACTCTTCTTTTAAAGAATTTTGTGGGTATCTCAGAAAGAAAATTAACTTGAAAATACTGGCCCCCCAAAAAATTATAAAGATAACTTCTTTACCATTTTTAGGTTCTCAAGCTAGCTCCAAAATCAAAGCATAGGACTAATAATCAAGAAAAGATGAAATGTAGCTCAGCATTATAAACAGTTCAAAATGCTCAAAAATCAGTGTTTGAATAATGAAATCATTCCAAGAACAAGTACCTGCCCTTACATACCTGGAAAATATAATTCTGTCAGTCACCCCAACCCAATTTCTATTGAATTAGCTCTCTCTTAGTTTTCCTAAACAGTGCTAAGATATGAATACAAGAAAAAAAAGAAAGATTTCATATAAATGCAAAATAGAGAGGGTGGAGGCGTGAGGGTCTGCTAGAAGCCAAAATGATATCAGATGAGGATTTGTAAGGGCCACTAACACGAATATTTACACACTACTCATGTAAACCACAGCTGTGTTTCCTTGCTGTTCGGTGATGCACAGATAAAGAATTTATAAACCAAGATATAGCAGAAAAACACTGGTAGATACTTAACAGATAAGATACATGAATCAGTGATAGATAAGGTCTTATGAACTGCTCTTGATGAGGCAACTTTGTGTGATAATGAGGTGGATTCAGAATTATTATTATTATTTATTTTTTTTTTTTCCTCCTCCTCCTCCTCCTCCAATTGTATCACTTATCTGTATTTTGGTATTGTTTTCTTTTGTTATTGTTATTATTATTATTATTATTATTATTATTATTATTATTATTAGTGTTACTATTATTATTATTATTATTATTATTATTATTATTATTTCCTTACTTCCATATTGTTGTTGTTATTATTTTTTTATTATGAATATTTTATAATGGTGGTGGTGGTGATGATTATGACGGAGGTTGACAACAACAGCAATGGTGATAATTTTTTATTAATGTTATTTTTATTATTATTATTATCATTATCATTATCATTATCATTGTCATCATTGTCATCATTGTCATCATCATCACTATCTTTGTATTAAAATCTTAATGAAAGAGTAATGATGA
>NW_028234442.1:17770447-17782947 GCF_977035675.1 Penaeus japonicus
TATCTCTGACGCTGCCACCACATGACGTAATATCTTGTCACCCATCATTAACCCTATGACTACGGTGCGTCACACCCGTGTGACACAGCTAAATTCCCGATGCCGGGGCGTCATGCCAGTGTGACATTTCCAATGCAATATTGCAATGGCCTGGCGTAGGGGTTTTCACTTATCGCCGTGCCCCATCGGGAAAGGGTTAAGGCGTTAAATGATTATGTATATTTTTATATATATGTGTGTGTGTGTGTATGTGTATGTCTTTGTATGTTTATTAATATTTTACAGATTGTGATTGCAATTTTTTTTATGTCTTTCAGCTTTGTTTTGGGAATTATCTACATCTTCGTTTTCATCAATGAAAAAGATGAGCCAACCATGAAGAAATATATTTTCTACTATGTCCTCTGTGGAATAGAAAACACGATAATGGTCACCGTCTGGTTGGTTTACGCAGATACAGCTGTGTGGTACTATATTCCAGGTATGTATATGTGTGTGTGTGTTTGTGTGTATATATTTTTTCCACCATAGAGTCTGCTCAAACCATTCTGTTTCTCTCTTTTTTTCCCTTTGATTCAAATGTCTCATTTATAAAATATCTGCCCAATGTTCTCCTTTCCTTCTTCTTCACCTTACATCAACTCGTCTTGAAATTAATTGGACGTCTTTCCAGGTGTCATTTTCCACTTTACGGCCTTCATATTAGGTCTCATACTGATGGGCATCTACTATGGTCTCCTTCACCCCACTGGACCCCGCACAGCCATCCTGGAACGGAAACCCAAGAATTGTCCCGAAATAGATCCGAGTTTAGAAGAGGAGGATGAAGCCAAGGCAAACTCACAAGTCCCAGACACTGTGTTGTAACCTATTTACGTAAAAGGGTATTTCTAGTTTTCTAGATTATGTACGTATGTATTTATGTTTGTTTGTCCGTAATACTATTATGTGTCCTTATTGTTATTAAAAGATTGTTATATATGAAGTAAGTTTTATTTTATTTTTTTATTTTTTTTTTATTTTTTTTTTTTTTGTGAAGCTTATGATATGAATTATTAAAAAAAAATAAAGTGAAAGTGAAGGAAAATATGGATAAAGATGTAAGAAATAGTATGAATGTGAATGCATGAGACAATATTAACCCATCCCCGACGGGGGAATTCTAGCCTTGAATGTCCAAATGCCGGGGCGTTCGAATTATTAGGCCTAATTCAATTGAATGGCTGGCACAATACTGTGCCGCCCGGCAACTGGGCTTTTGAATGCGCGGTACACATGCTGTACCACCCGTCCAGAGAGGGTTGATGAATCACTGGTAGAGAATGAAGGCACAATGATTGATTGAATATACAATGAATTTGATATCAGCAAAAGTAGAGGAGGACGAGAGACAGGAAGCTCCTGAATAGAGATTAGTCCCTGTATTTGTTCCTTCTGATTCAGTCACTTAAACTTCAAAAAAAGGGTAAAGAGATATGCATTTAGAAGTTTATAATATTATGTGACAGTTTGTTTACAGCTGCTGGTAGTCTTTATTTGTTTATGATCATTTGCTTGTTTAAACACTTAGCATTCATTATTTCTTTAAACCCTGGGGCTCGCTGTAGTACTAAAACCTGTCATGGAGAGTTTGATTTGGTTTAGGCCTCTGAATAATGTTTTTTCCAATTGACTTTCCTTTGGTATCATAACCAGAAGGTACAGATATTTTTTCTTCAGGGAGAACCAGTATGCAAAAATAAAAGAAAGAAATAGGCCATCCCTCCTTTGCAAAGGATTAGCAAGTATGGGTTTTGGACATGCTTAGTGCTATCATCAGGGTGGCAGAAAGACAATAATGAGCAAAAAGAAAATGGGATCAAGTAATGTTCAGATGTTAGATGTTTCTTTTTCCTCTTCTTCTTCTTCTTCTTCTTCTTCTTCTTCTTCTTCTTCCTCTTCCTCTTCCTCTTCCTCCTCCTCCTCCTCCTCCTCCTCCTCCTCCTCTTCCTCTTCCTCTTCCTCTTAATCTTCCTCATGTGACACGGCTAAATACCTGATGACGGGGTGACGCACCAGTTTGATATTCCCAATGCAATAATGCATAGGCCTGGCATATGGGGTTGCCACTCATCGCCAGGCCCGTCAGATTGGGTTAATCTTCCTCTTGATCTTCCTCTCTCTCTCTCTCTCTCTCTCTCTCTCTCTCTCTCTCTCTCTCTCTCTCTCTCTCTCTCTCTCTCTCTCTCTCTCTCTCTCTCTCTCTCTCTCTCTCTCTCTCTCTCTCTCTCTTTGTTTTTAAGGAACTTTCTTTTAGTGTATAATGAATGTTTCCAAGTTTCAGTTCTTTTACAGACATTTAAAAGTATTATGATATCACATTTTGAAAAAAAAAAAAAAAGTGTACTTGGCTGTCCACATGCTATGTACAGAAATTTCTATTGGTACGAGAACAATGTAGAGCTGTTCCTGCTAAACCATGTAATGAATTTTATAGATTTTGATATTTAGAAATTTCTGATCTTAGATTTTGATATTCAAAAATACTAAAGCTCAAATATGGCGTAGCATAATTTTTTTGAACTTCATAATGGGATAGGTACCATCATTGAGTAGAGCTCTGCACACATACTCTTGTCACAAAAAGAAAAATCTTGTCAGAAAATATTTGCTCAACTCTATTTATATAGACTAAGTAACATTCCTTCGTTCCTCTTACATCTACTTAAATTTAACTATAGTGAACTGCAAGATTGAGATGATAACCATTTGCAGGAAACTTAAGTCTTTATTTTAGATATATAAGACATTATCACTATATATCAGTATTATAGGTGATCTGATTGTATTGTAGCATAATTTTTAAATAAAAGAGCAAGATATTGTACATGTAGGAAAATCAGTTATGATTTTACTTGATGTTTTTATATATCCAGTACCTGTGTATGTGTTGATGATATACATTTTTAAAATTAGGTCGATTGATCTGCTGCTATGTACCAGGGCTTGTTTAAGTGTGGCAACTACCCTAGACTGGTATAATCACATTATTTTTACCCAAATTAACTTTCCACAACTCTTTAACTGGTATTCCAAAGTTGATGGGAAAAAAGCGTCATTATGAGGAAAGATGCCGAAGCCATCTCAGCACCGTACTGTCTCTTAGTTGAGAAGAAGCAGCTTGTTGGGTTTAGGTGGTAAAAATTATACTTGTGCCTCACACAGCGACATACAAGGATAGTTCATGCCTAGATCGATGGTATCTTTTGCAGAGAACCATGGCTTACGTTTGTGTAAGGTGGCTCCTGCCGGTTAGATATAAAGGGCACGAGATCTCTCCTGGCACAATGCCACTTCTTCAGGGTGATAATAGGATGTTTTTGTATTTGTTTACATTATTTTCACAAGTAAAGAAAAATGTGTATACAAATGGAACTCATATGAGTATATGCATATGTAATGATGTAAAGTGTACGTCTTGGTGGAGAGATCAGGATGTGATAGAACGTCATCGGGTGGAAACAAAATATTTGCATGATGTGATATCACGTCACCAAGCACAAATGGGTTAAGAGTGTTAGTAGTTGAATTAAAAATGTTATCCATTGATATCTTTTGTACAAGTGTTCCCATACCAATAGATAGCTAATACCGATACTCTGGTATTAACCAGTGGTTGATTTATTGCTGATAACCATAGTGATTCTCTTATTTTTATTTCCATTTTATCTGTAATTGTAAAAGAGTATGAAGCTATTTTTATTTTGATTTAATCCATTAACAACAGGGCTATTTTGGCTCCAAATGGTCGAAACGCCGGGATATTTCAACCGTGCAAACCTAACACCTCGGGATTTTTGCCCGCACTCGCCACAGCCAAGCGCCATATGCCCAATCACCTGACCAGCCAACCAGGAGGATAGCCATAACGAAATATCTCGTCCCCGGTGGCTGACTCTGCCACCACTTGACGTGATATCTTGTCACCCATTGTTAATGGGTTAAGAAATAAGGGAAATAGGGGAGTCTGGAAACAAATTTTGCTGCTTGAAGTTGACAGTTAAAAAAAATGAAAGGCATAGTTGAATGATTAGAAGAAGTTATGGGATACATTTGGTTAAACACAAAAATTATACCAAGAAGTTAAGTCTGCAAAATCTTGGTATGCTTTTGATCTATTGCAAAAACAATGGTAGGCAAAACAATTTAGTTTGCTACCCTCTTGCATAAATTACATTAGTAGGGTTGGTATCCATGACCTTAATTTAATGGTGTGTAATTCAAAAAGTTGTACAAAATATTGCTTTCCGTGATCAACAAAGAGTATTTTTAGCATAACAATATTGTGCTGTGGAATGATTTGCAATCCCACAATTTCTTTAAGCATACAGCTGATATTGTCAGAATTGAAATAGCATATAGATTTGTCTTTTAGTCCAGTACCCACCTGTTAATTTAGCTCAGGAATCATCACCTTAGGAATGCAACTTCTCACGCAGTAAATGTTGAGGTGAGGTCAGTGACTAAAAGTATTAGACCACAGAGATATGACTAACTCGAATCACACAATGAATAGAATAGAAAGGTATTTTCACCTCAAAAACAAGCACAAAAAAGCT
Source organism: Penaeus japonicus (assembly GCF_977035675.1). NCBI lineage: Eukaryota > Metazoa > Arthropoda > Malacostraca > Decapoda > Penaeidae > Penaeus > Penaeus japonicus. The sequence continues at coordinate 17,775,046 of NW_028234442.1, forward strand.
GATACTCTGTGATTTCTACTGACAAATGTTTCATGAATAAAATAGATGTCAAAGAATTATTCTCATTCAATGATTTTGTAATGTCACTGAAAGTTTTTGATATTTATACTGAAATCTATTTTGATATGGTTTTGATGGCATAGGAAATTGTGAACAACTTTTTTATTTTTATACCTTTTCTACCAATACTAGAATGGAAGCAATAGTAGTGTATCAATAACCATATAGGTAAATCTATATATGGCTTATGATCATTGAACATCTGATGATTTGTTTCAATTATGCAGGTCTGTTATGTGTTCATTTAGCACCCTTTGAATAGGAAGGTGTTAATATTCTTGTTTCTGTGTTATAGTTATGTGACTTAGATGCACAAGAAAGAGTTTCATAATATGTTCATTAGGATGTAAAGAAAATTTTTTTCTTGAAAAGGAGGTCGGTGGTCACATATTTTATACCAATTTGTTGGCCTGATTATCTCTACTTATATTATGGTGAAAAATATTTGTGCTTTTTATAGCTTCATTCTGCAAATAAGTTTTATGTTTTATCAATATTGTAGAAGGTTCTGGGAGAATCTTTGGTGTACCATAAAACTTAACTACCTAAAGGGGGAAAATACTACATTTTTATACACTTAACCCTTGTGAAATGAGCCACATCTTTAGATTTTCAGCCTCGGCTGTGCATCTTAAGCTGTGTGTGTGTTTTCTGTTATTTTCTGGACTTGTAGGTTAAATCTGAGTTAACATATGATACATTACCAAAGTGATTCTTATTTGTATTCAGTACAATAGGTTATCATAACTGAATGATTAAGCAACTTGTAATTTCAACAAAAGTGTGAAACTAATCTGTCCCGCAAAAATGCCCTTTGTGGAAGGTTTAACCTCATTCTTATTATATGTATATTCTGTTTGATTATTTATGGGAATTATTTTTCATTAATCAAATTTATTGGATCATAAAATGATCACTAAACTAACCTCTGGATAACATGCACACTCACACCCATGCCTACATCTACACCCACACCCACACCCACACCCACACCCACACCCACACTCATACCTATATCCACATCCACATTTGCCCCTACCACACCCACACCCTCACCCACACCCTCACCCTCACCCTTACCCTCAGCCTCACCCTCACCCACACCCACACCCTCACCCTCACCCTCAGCCTCACCCACACCCTCACCCTCACCCACACCCTCACCCACAAACCCACTCACACCTAACCCACACTCACACACACACACAGCCACTCTCACACCCACACCCATAGTTACTCAAACAGACAGAGACAAAAAATAAACATGCATGAAAACAAACTTCACATAAATGGTTTTACTGTCAGTACAACACTTTATTACCCCGATTTTTTGCTTGAACCAATGACTAAAGATAAGTTGCTTTCTGTGTTGATGCATTTATGGAAATATTGACAAGTATAGATTTGGAAAAAAACAACAACATATATATATATATATATATATTTTAGAATTTTAAGCAAAATTAACGTAAAGTAATTCTTAAATACAAAATTCTTAGTAGTTCCTTATAATATTGTTGGGAATATCAGGTTGTTTACGGAGTAGGATTTAATATATAATCTTTTAAGACAAAGTATTCTTGTCATTATTTCTCATCTTACTAATAATAATAAGATTGGCTATGCTAAAATATATATATATTTTTTTTCTTTTTATTTTTTATTTTTTTTTTTATCTTACATAATTGTGTTTGTGATGTATTTATGTGAATAATAAAAATTGGCATTATTATTATTTTATTTCATCCTTTTGTACACCTTAAATGAACCTTACTTTCATAATGTATGAAATATGGTTATAATATGAATGGATATAGGTGTATTACCTGAAAAATGCTTGTGCTTGCAACCACTTTCAATTGTAATCAAGAACTTATTTTTACGTTCTGAGTATTTCACATAAAAATATAAAATCATCTGCTCTATTATTGTCAATTTTCCTATTTACCCAATCATGACGGGCCCGGTGAGAACTGGCAATCCCATATGCCAGGCCTAAGTAATATCGCCTCGGACGTCACACTGGTGTGTCGCCCCGTCATCAGGCACGACGGTGTGTCACATGGGTGTGACACATTGTCGTCATTGGGTTAAGGATAGATCAGACATCCAGTTTTGGTGCTCATATATTTAAAAGTTTTCCATGTCCAATATCCCATCTTTTCATCTTTACCCTACCCCTCTTCACTGACTCCTGCCCTGTCTTCCCATGATGTACTGAGAGCGTGTTCAAAAGACATCTAAGAGGGCACAAATTTGTAATCCTAAAGGTCATTTAGTATTTGTACAATTTTTTTGTGCAATTTCAGATCATATGAGGTTCTTGACTACTCACTAGATTGAATTTGTTTTCCTGCTGTAAATATATCATTATTGTAGAAACAATTTTTGCAGAATTGTGTCTGATTTACCCCCAAGAATTATAAGAAAAGGGTTATTTTTACAGCTTATAATTCTTCAGCACAAATTATTACATACTTTTATTGATTTACAGCTGATTTTTTTTTCCCCTTTTTGATTGTCAAAATAAGTAGTAAAAGTGATGTCTCTGAACAACAGCTGTTACCAATATTTTATTTTATTTAATTTTTTTTTTTATCCACTATCTGAAATAATCTAAAGTATTTTTAACAATGAGTTCTCTGAAATTTCTGAAATTTTCAGTGTGCTCTTCTGCTAAGCACAGATTAGATAAGTTTTTCTTTTTTGTTCATTCTTAATCTTAACCCTCTCTGGACGGGTGGTACACCACGGGTACCGCGCATTCAAGGCCCGTTCGCAGGGTGCCGTCATACGGCGTCCATCATTTAATTGATTTAGGCCTATGCGTTCAAGAGCCCCGGCATTGTAAATTGCAAGGCTGGAATGCCCCCGGCATGAATGGGTTAATCATCATCTTCAAACCCCTTTTCATATAAAAAGCTTTGAGGTTCTGAAGGATTCTGGACTTACATGTGGTTTTGTTGTCTTTTTGTTATCTGAATCCATGTCACCCAACATGTATTTTGCTATTTTTTATGCTTAATATTGTTCTCATTTCACTATAACCTATTCAGTCGTACATAAAGAGAATTTTCAACATAAACTAACAATGAGAAAATAACTTTTCATTCTTTATCTTTTTTAGCCAAAAATATTTTACCTACATTGTACTACTTTTCATATTCATCTACTAAGCAGGACCTTCCATGTTTTTCTGTGCATGATTTCATGAGTGTAATATGCAGGGAAATGTCCATCTTGTATTTACAGTGATCTTCCATTTTTTTTCTTTGACAGTTTGTAATAGATATGCAGGCAAAATACACCAGAACTTGATATTTTTGTTTATTTGTTTGAAAGACTACATGAATAGTTCCAAACAATATTTATATTACAAGCTTGTACGTCACTCTTAACAATTATTTAACAGTCAACAATTTTTTTAACATTCAAATATTATGACAACCACAAAATTATAAAAAAGGTTATACAGTCATCAATACAATTTACAAGATGATAATATTATGATTTTGCTAAATACCCTATATTGTTATTATAAGTACATTCTACCTCTAAACTAAATTATAATTTGCTGATCCAATACAACTGGTATTTTACCTCAAAATATTCCTTCTTTTAGCAATGAGTCTTCTATCAATTGAATCTTTTCTCACATGAACTCTAGTCGGCTAAAGTACTCACTACATTTGATACTTTGTAAGATCTTAATAAAAAAATAAAATCTGGTAGTCAATACCCATGATACATTTATTATACCAATATTCTATAATTGACCCATGAAAAAACAAATTTTGAAATACACATTTTGCAGAGATGTCCGATTTTACATTTCTCACACTCACATCTGGAAACCCCTCCCTTTATCATACATCAATGAACTGGGTTAATTTATGATTTCATAATATTAACAAAACATAAAAAATCAAACTCTGATATAAAAAATAATGAAAACCGAGGTCTGCCTTTTGATTTTAGGTTTTACATTTCCCTTTTTCGGTTACCTATCATGTAAATCTATTTCAAGAAATAATACATTTGGTAAAGACTGGGATAAATGATTTTATTGAGCTTCCTATTAATACTTATTAATAAAACTGCAAGACATAAAGAACAACTCCTCCAACTCTCTCTAATTGCAGGATTCTAATACAATCTAATGATGAAATTTGTGACTAGACATTGTTGTGAAAATATACAAAAGCTGCATACCCATCTTTAAAGAGGTCTTGAACATCACAATATTAGATAAAATTTAGTATAAAATAAACCTATTTTTCAAACCCCCAGACAATACAATAGTTAATTGCAACAAGTATGTAGTGAAAGACATCCACGCGAGGTACTTTAAGCGACTGGATCTCACCTTCAACGCCAACCATCCCCGACAGCACAAAGAGAACACTGGTGGCTATCAGCCATGCATTACCAGCTGAAATTGAGATAGAGAAAAAAGAAAAACACATTATCTTACCATATTCATAAAAACTGCATGTAATGATTCACAATTCTCTAAATTCTATATAATGCTTTGATCTTTTAATGAATTATCTGTTAACTTATTTTTCACTTTCTTTTAATGGGAGGCAAAATTAAAATAGAAGTGGGTTGTTACTAATATATAGATCAATGTCCTATTAACCGCACAGGTTTCATTCCTCTTCCCTACCTCTTCTTTTTATATTTATTGTAGCGTTCATGACAGCACAAAAATACGAAAAAAATAAAGTTGCCTTTTGTCCTTCCATAAAACAGTAATACTTCTATCACACTGAGTATAAAGAAAATAATGGTCTCTAAACTCAATAAAACACACAAAAAACAAAACACAAAAAACGCTCTAGTTTTTGGAGGCTGGGCAAGCAAATTTATCCCCGTCTGCAATGGGTTAAAAGTGAGTAAGTGTGAGTGTGAGTGTGAGTGTGAGTGTGAGTGTGTGAGTGAGTGAGTGAGTGAGTGAGTGTAAGTGTGTGTGTGTGTGTGTGTGTGTGTGTGTGTGTGTGTGTGTGTGCGTGTGCGTGTGCGTGTGCGTGTGCGTGTGCGTGTGCGTGTGCGTGTGCGTGTGCGTGTGCGTGTGCGTGTGCGTGTGCGTGTGCGTGTGCGTGTGCGTGTGTGTGTGTGTTATATTTCTCTATATTCTGTGCAAGAGAAAACACTTACCCTCGATCTCAGAATTATTACAATAAAAACAAATGCTATACATTACTCACCTGTTATACCTAAGACTAAAATCATGATAACGGATAATCCATTTATCAACTCTGTAACTTTTTCCTTGTGTTGACTTCTAAGGGAGGACGTTATGAATGTCGCAACAGCACTTAATAAGAAGCCCTGAAAAAGAATTTAAATTGGGGTTCTATACTGAGGTGTGAATCAACATTTCTGAATCAAGAGTAGGCTGCTTATCCTTAACTAGTATGCATAAAAAGGAAAGAGAACATTTTCTCTATTATCAATCATCACAAATCTTAACACAGAATCATATTCAATTTAAAAATATCATATTTGTTTCCTTGTACTATAAGTTCAAAACACATTCTAATGAGAAACTCAATGAGACCCTATGATTCTTTTGCATACCTGTCCAGCTGTGGTAAATTTGTAGTACTTGCACACCTCCGCTGCCAGGCATGGAACACCTATGGCACGGCACAACCACGAGAAGATCATGTGATATTTCACAATACCAGTCTCATAATTTGGCAATACTGAAAAAACAGAAATATACAATTATTCAGTTTTGTTTCCTGTCATTAACCCGTTAACGACAGGTGACATGTATTTTCATCAGACATGACGCAGGAGCTGACAATGGGCATCATGACATTCGAGGATTTTGGTGAGTGATGTTGACAATTGCAGTCATAATTACTATACTTGCCATAATATTAAGCAATATGGGTTTCACCTAACATCCAAAACCTAGATGTCACCAGTTTCTTCCAGCATCAGCAGGAGAGAGAGCCTTGAATCTATGGTCACCCATCTGCGATCTCTAGCAAGCACTATCTTTAGAGAGCGATGGCACACAGCAAGCTGATGACCTCTTGCTCTAAAGTACCGCAGATGAAGGATGTGCATGCAGAACGGGAAAAGGAAGGTGACTCAAACAATGCCCAATGTCTACAATGAGCTCCTGTGCCAATATGGATACCTTTCACCATGGCACTCACAGTCATAAGCACAAGTTTCCTTCCTCTTCCCTACCTCTTCATGTTATCTTCATTGTGGATGGTTATTTGTTTCGTATTTGTTCATGACAGCACACAAATAAGAAAAAATAAAGTTGCTTTTTGTCCTCCCCTAAAACAGCAATACTTCTATCACATTAAGTATAAAGAAAAAAAATGAGAAGATATGGACCCTGAATTACAATTTTAGTCAAATACAGAATTGATAGAGCCTGTGATATGACAGATATAAGTCTCTAAATACAGTATAAAAAAAAAAAAAAAAAAATGGCTCTAGCTCTACAATGAGAGACTTAACCCATTCACGCCAGTTGACGTGCTGACACGTTTTGTGGTTTTTGCGTCAGACGCCGGGGACGAGATATGAGGGCAAGGCCGGCGCTCAGGGTGAGTGAGCGGGCAGCCCAGACTCACAGCTTGTGACCGTGCAAAGCCGGAACCGCCCCGGCGTAAATGGGTTAAAGGCAGTGGAAAAAGTCAAGGTATATTGCTGAAGCTACCTCGCTCAGAAATAAAACCCATCCCGGAGCCTGGGTAAGCAAATCTATCCCCTGTCAGCAAAGGGGGATAGATACTAGGTCATACTTTTAAAAATATCTTTCCTATACATTCTAATACAAAATGTGGCAAAACTTGTTAATCACATGTCCCGCTTTTCAATACCAAGACACACACACACACTTACGTGCTCCGAATCGGGCAACGCCAAGGGAAGCCGCTATAATCATCAGCATAAACCACCATTTCCCAAACTGGAAGTCTCCTGTCTGATTTTCACTCAGCATCCGGAAACCCCACAAGGCAGACAAGGCTAAGACTAAGTCTGACAGAGCGGTCGATATCCGACGATCCATTTTCGTCTCTCTGGAACATAGATCAATTACGAAATGAATAACGGACTCACATAAGATTTTTGTTCTTTATAGAAGTATTAGATGATGCGATATGCCTATAATATAAAATTTTCAATATTACAGGTGTGCTTAGGATATCCTGCCTATGACACAAACTGGCATCATTCTTATCTCTGTACTACACAGTAATTATTAATAATAAATAGAGAATGTTGACCTTTGCTGAAGAGATAAGTGTGGCTATCATAGTACTCAACTGACTCAGTACCATTATCAGGTTGGACTTTACACTAAGAAAAAACCCAAATCACAAGTTTCTTGTAGATTTGGATAGAATGCAGGAAACATACCTATAATAAATTCCTTTATCTTAACCCATTCATGCCGGCTGACGTGCTGACATGTTTCGTGGTTTTTGGGTCAGACGCCGGCACCGAGATATTTGGTCAAGGCCGGCACTCGGGGTGAGTGAGCAAACAGCCTAGGCTCGCAGTTAGTGTGCCCAAGAATCCCAAGGCGTTAGGCTTGTGCGTTCAAAAACCACAGCATTCTGACCTTCAGAGCCAGAATAGCCCTGGCATGAATGGGTCAAGAACCTGTGTGGCTATTTTCTGAGTATCTACTATGAAGAGCTCATGACTCTTCCTAAGAGTTTTTTTTCTGTGTGAATATTAATTCAATTCATAAGAACTCGATTAAGTCTAAATAAATCTACCTTGAGGTTCCTATAATAATTTAAATACTCTCTATTCCTTCTTCCATTTCCTAAATCATCCCCTCCTTTAGGACATTCT
>NW_028234442.1:17792947-17795447 GCF_977035675.1 Penaeus japonicus
GCAAGAGAACATACCAGTAAAACTTCATCTAACATTGAAGTTACTCACTTGGATCAAAGAGGTCAGCTGGCATGAATGAGTCATCATTATATATGATCTTGAGAAATAGACTGATGACCTTTGCCAGGGCCATTGACCTCATGACAGAGCGGTACATATCTGGGTACTGCTGGACGGACTCACTGACATCAAATGGAAGCTGTAGAAAAAGTAATAACATGAATAACAACATTTATAAACTTTGGAAATAGTAATTCATGAATAATGGCATAATTACTGTTATGCACAATATGAGAATCAAAAGCTTAGAATATTAATATATAAATTTATCTTTAGAAATGGGCTTCAGAACCCAGCTTACTATTTTCCTTTTTATAGACATTCAGAGGTAGTGGCTGCAGCAGAATAGTTTCCAGTGTCATAGTTAAAAGTAATATAAAGTTCCTTTTGTACTGAAATCTCCCAAGCTATTTGTAAGTGTACAAAGAGTAAACTGTTGTTATTATTTATGTTATGTGTTTAAGCACTGAGTTGTATCTCTCAGTTCATGGCAAACATTGAAGAGGTAGGCACACCAATCTTCATACAGGTTTAACCCATTGCAGACAGGCGTCATGACATATGACATGAGTTTTTGGCCTGATGACAGGCGTCTTGACATACATGACATTGGGGGATTTTGGATCACCATATTTCTTTATTGTGCTATGAGTAATGAGTGAGTGAGGATGACAATTGCAATCGTAATTGCTATAACTACCATAATATTAAGCAAAATGGGTTTAACCAAAAATCCAAAACATGGCACCATTTTCTCCTAGCACCAGCAGGAGAGACAGCCTTGAATGGCACCCAGCAAGATGCCTACCTCTTTTTAAGTACTGCTATGAATGATTTGTAAGCAGAACAAGAAGAGGAAGGTGACTGAAACCATGCCGTGTCTACAATGTGCCCTTGTGCCAGTTGGGATTCCCTGTACTGTGGCACTCACAGTCAGAAGCACAGGTTTCCTTCCTCTTTCCTACCTCTTCATGTTATCTTTACTCTGGATGGTTGAATTTGTCATATTCTTTTATGACAGTACTTGAATATGAAAAAATGAAGTTGTATTTTGTCCTCTCATATAGCAGCAATACTTCTGACACATATAATTCTCTCAATACAACAGAACTCAAAAAAATGACCAACACAAAAAGGGCTCTAGTTTTACAATGAGTGACTGAAAGAGTGGGGGAAAAGTCAAGGTATATTGTGTGAAGCTGCCTTGTTCTGCAGTAAAACCCATCCTGGAGACTAAGAAAATCTATCCCCATCTGCAATGAGTTAAACACCAATTTATACACCAAACAAAAATAAATCTTTAATTATTGTTATCTGATGAAAGCATAATTACTGCATAGCGGATTTTGCATGCATTTTCATAAACTGAAATTTCTGGTCCAGCATTCAGATGGCAGCATGAGCTTTTCCGCACATGCTTCAGGCGAATCAAAATTTGAACGAGTACCTGGGAATGCTGGCCAATAACTGAAGGCTGTCGAAGATAGGAGTTGGCCATGCCACCCCCTTGGGAATTGTGGCTGTAGCCGTGGTGTGCAGACACTGTACTACTTGTAATCCTTAGGTACTGAGGCTGGTATTTCAATTACCAATTAATAATACTGACTGAGAATTATGGTTGAACATTACATATTTTGAAGAAGGAATCTGAATGAACTTTGAATTGCTTTTTCTTTGCCAATTTGTTTAGCTTTTATCAATACAAAATCTTATTTTCCACACAGCCTTTTCCCTTCTGTTAATGTTATCTATTTTCTATTACAATATATGAGAGAAAGAGAAAAAGAGAGAGAGATTGAAAGAATGAGATAGAGAAGATGGATAGATAGTTAAATAGAGACAAAGAAATTGAAATTAAGAGAACTACTGACTAAGAGTGAAAGGAAATATACTGGGAAAAAGTAAGAATAAGTAAATAACAGAGAGAGATACAGAAAGGAAGTCCGAAGCCATGGAAACTCATTATCCTGCTCTCAAATGCATAGATATACAATCTCTTTGTAATTATCTGAGGACATCTAATCCATATGAGAGAGAGAGAGAGAGAGAGAGAGAGAGAGAGAGAGAGAGGAGTGGGAAGGAGAGGAAGAGAGAGTGCATATGTGTTACAAACATGTTAGTTCAAAAAAGGTGGCACATGTATATTAAATATAGATAATAAATGTTAGTGCCATACCATTAAGTATCAAAAACTCCTTACAATAAATGTTATTAAAAAAAAAAAAAAAATAAATAAAAAAATAAAAAATAAATAAATAAATAAATAAAAAAATCTAACACATCATTGACTAGTAAATCCAATAATGAAATGGTTATCAAATCTTCTGCTATGGATATTCTCGTCAGGTTGGATACAGGCTAATCACTCCTTCAGTTGTCTAACTAGGGCACCATGCTCAATGCTAATTAGAATCACTCTGTCAATATATCATATACTGAC
>NW_028234442.1:17817947-17820447 GCF_977035675.1 Penaeus japonicus
GATCAGAATCTTATATAAAATCAATGACCGATCCATACCACAAAATGGTACTCCTTACCTAGACAGAGAAGTAAATACATATAATAGATAAAATATATATATAATAGATAAAATATATATAGACAAACAACAGTCCTCGCAGATAGGTAAATGCATAAATAAACAGACTAAATGGAAAGCATGAAGACAATCCGCAAACAGAACAAGCAAAGGGAACCTACAGCCCTCGACTCCCCAAACTAAAGTCAAAGAACCACGAAGCTTTGGGTCGAACCGAACAGCAGCTTTACATGAATAATTCGAACCGGAGCAGAACATTACGAACCAACACGAGCGAGACGTCGGTTCGGTACAGAGTCGACTTATTTCTATGACAGAGAGGATACGAGAGAGAGAGAGAGAGAGAGAGAGAGAGAGAGAGAGAGAGAGAGAGAGAGAGAGAGAGAGAGAGAGAGAGAGAGAGAGAGAGAGAGAGAGAGAGAGAGAGAGAGAGAGAGAGAGAGAGAGAGAGAGAGAGTGTGTGTGTGTGAGAGAGAGAGAGAGAGAGAGAGAGAGAGAGAGAGAGAGAGAGAGAGAGAGAGAGAGAGAGAGAGAGAGAGAGAGAGAGAGAGAGAGAGAGTGTGTGTGTGTGTGTGTGTGTGTGTGTGTGAGAAAGAGAGAGAGAGAGAGAGACAGAGAGAGAGAGAGAGAGGGAGATTGACAAATAAAAAGAGAGAGAAATAGATAGATAGATGGAGAGATGGAGAGAACGAAAGCGAGAGCGAAAGAGACAGAGACAGAGAGACTAACAAACAGAAAGAGAGAGACAGAACAACTAACAAACAGAAATAGAGAGAAAGAGAGACAGAGATAGATATAGAGATAGACAGATCGATATACAGAGACAGAGAAAGAAAGAGACAGAGACAGAGAAAGAGAGAGACAGAGACAGAAAGAGAGAATACAATGGACTCCCATATCCGCCAGGATACCAAACCACCTGAGATCAACACCTCAAAGAAAGAACTGAAGGAGAGGTCTCAGCCCACGCCCACGCCCACACCCACGCCCATAGACAGCAGGAGACGCGGTCCTTTCGTTAGAAGAAGGAGTGTTTGTGGTGGGCGGGCGTGCGTGCCTATGGGGCTACCGCGCGCTATCCATGACCCAGGGTAAACAAACCGGCCAGGTAAAAGGAGGTTTGGTGCCCGGGCGGGGGTGGGGACGGTGGGGGGTGGGGAGGAGGGGGTGGGGAAGGGGAGGGGGAGTAGGGGAGTAGGGGGATTGAGAGGAAGGAGGGGGGGAAGGGGCTTTGAGAGAGGGGAGAGGGGATTGGGGGGTGGGGAGGAGGGGGTGGGGAAGGGGCTTTGAGAGAGGGGTGGGAGGGAAGGGGGTATGGGAGAGGGGGTGGGAAGGAAGGGGAGAGGGGGGAGGAGGGGGGGAGGGAAGGGGAGAGGGGGTAGGAGGGAAGGAGGATTGAGAGGAAGGGGAGTGGGGATTGGGGGGTGGGGAGGAGGGGGTGGGGAGGAGGGGGAGAGGGGTGGGGAAGGGAAAGGGAGAGGGGGTGGGAAGGAAGGGGAGAGGGGGGGGGAGGAGGGGAGGAGGGAAGGGGGTATGGGAGAAGGGATTGGAAGGAAGGGGAGAGGGGGTGGGAGGGAAGGGAAATTGAGAGGAAGGGGGTGGTAGGGAAGGGGAGATGGGGGATTGAGAAGAAGGGGAGAGGGGGTGGAAGGGAAGGGGAGAGGGGGTGGGAATGGGGCTTTGAGAGAGGGGTGGGAGGGAAGGGGGATTGAGAGGAAGGAGGGGGGAGGAGTGTGGGAGGGAAGGGGAGAGGGGGTGGAAGGAAGGGGAGAGAGGAGTGGGAAGGTAGGCATTTGGAGAGAGGGTGGGATGGTGGGAAGATGGAGGGGTGGGAGGGGTTTGATAGGAAGGGGAGGGAGGAAAGGGAGAGGGGTGGATAGGGAAGGGGGAGATGGGGAGGGGAAGGTGAGAGGGGTGGGGAATAAGGGTGAGGGGTGGGAAGGAAGGGGAGAGGGGGGGGAGGTAGGGATTGGAGAGGATTTGAAGGGAAGAGGGGGAATCGGTGGGGTAAAGGGAAGGAAGTGGGTTTGAGAGAGGGGTGGGAGGGAAGGAGGATTGAGAGGAAGGTAGGAGGGAAGGGGGATTGAAAGAAGGGGGGTAGGAGAGTGGGAGGGAAGGGGAGAGGAAGGGGGTTTGAGAGAGGGATGGGGGGGAGGAGGGAAGGGAAGGAGGATGGGAGAGGAAGGTAGGGGGGATGGAAGGGGGAAGGGATATGGGTAGGGGAGGTTTGGGTAGGGAAGAGAGGGAAGGGAGTGTTAGGAGGGTGGGGAAGTGAGAGAAGCTTGGAGAAGAGGGTGGGAGGGAAGAGGGAAGAGGAGAGAAATGTGGGAGGGAAGGTGAAGGGAGGAGGAGGGAGAGGGGTAAAGTGGCGAGTCGTCAAGTTAAGGGATAAAGGATGGAGGGAGGCTGAGAGCGTGAGTAGGGAAAAAGATTGGAAGGA
>NW_028234442.1:17832689-17842689 GCF_977035675.1 Penaeus japonicus
TCATGGGCACCGCGGAGGTGGTGCCCGGGGTGCTGCTGCTGCTGCTGGTGTTGTTGTTGTTGTTGTTGGGGTACTCGTGGCGCGTGTCCTCCGAGGCCGAGGAGCTGCCCGAGCCGTGGCTCCAGGGCCGCTCCTCGTAGCCGGTGCTGCCCTTGGCGGCGCTGTAGTGGCAGGCCGGGGTGGAGGCGGGGCCGCTGAGGGGCGCGCTGTCCAGGGCCACTCCGCACCCGGGGTACTGATGGGCCTCGCTCCTCACGTACCGCTCGTCGTACGTCTCGTACGTCGGCGGGTAGCACGTGATGCGCGGGTCGGGGTACGGCGTGGGGGGCGCGGCGAGGGCAGGAGGGGGCAGGGCGGAAGGGTAGTGGAGGGAAGCCCCGGGCGGACCCTCCAGGACGTCGTGGAGGGCCTCGGTGGGGGCGGGGGAGGGGTAGGGCGAAGTGCGGCACTTGAGACGACCTCCCGCCATGCTCTTGATCCCCGCGTCGCCCCAGGCCCCCGCCTCCTCCCCCCGACCCCCGCCCACTTGCTCCCACGAAAACCTCCCTTCGCGCGCCTCAACCTCACTGTCGGGGGAGAAGAAGAAAAAAATCAGAGAAATATTACCAAAAAAAAAAAAAAAAAAAAAAAAAAAAAAAAAAAAAAAAAATAATATATATTAATATAAATATATATATATATATATATATTATATATATATATATATATATATATATATATAACAGCTATAACACATAAACAGAAAGACCCAACACTCGGCTCCTGAACACACCGTCCCGCGGGAACTCACGTAAGAACATAGTTGACGGCGACGATGCAGTGCGGCCTGGAGGAGCGGGAGTTATGGACGATGGTGGCGTAGCTCTGAACCCACACCCAACCCCCGTCGCGGGTCAGGAATCTGTAGTACTTGGTGGTGACCTGTCCCTTCATCAACACTGCATGGGAGAGTAGGATGGGGTCAGCAAGGCCTTGTTTGTTTTGGTCGAGTCTTTATCATAATAGGAAGGGGAGTATATGTTACACTGTGAGAGCAAACCAACGAATGGACAAAGGAGGTTATGAGGGAGTATAAGAATAAACCGACTAGCAGAGGGAGGGAGGGAGAGAGAGAGAGAGAGAGAGAGAGAGAGAGAGAGAGAGAGAGAGAGAGAGAGAGAGAGAGAGAGAGAGAGAGAGAGAGAGAGAGAGAGAGAGAGAGAATAAGAGATAGACAGACAGATAGACAGACAGATAGACAGACAGATAGACAGATAGATAGATAGATAAATAGAGAGAAGGTATACATTCACCATAATCCCTTGAAGATACGAAACATATACTCACACATGTGATGAGAGTAGCGCATATGAAGCATGTCGCAGCCGTGTATATACTGGTACAACGTCTTCTCAATCAGGTCTTGAGGCTCGTATCCAGTCAGTACTCCCACTCTGCGAGGAGAGGGGCGTGGTCACAGGAGGGGCGAGGTTTGGAAGGTGATGATGTGTGGTGAAACCGTAGTGGAAGGTGATGAGGTGTGAAGAGGGCATAGTGTAGGGGGATGAGGAGATGGGGATGACGATGATAATAATTACGACAATAACAACAACAACAACAACAACAGCAACAACCAAAGAATAAAAAATACCAACAACGACACTCACACACACACACACACACAGACACACACACACACATACACACACACAAAAACACACAAACAAACAAACAAAAACCCAAAAACAAACACTCACCTGGCGTCAAGGAAGATAAGTTTAAGATCAAGCGAAGCCCTGAACATGAACATATTGGAATGCATTTTGATCTCCGTGATGGCGGAAGGCGGCAGCGAGTGGCCCACGGCTACGAGACCCACGTTCTGGTAGCAGCTGTCGTATGGTGCCATGTCGAGTGTATAGTGTTTGATCTTGAGGTACCCCGAGCAGTGGATTACCTGGTGGGGGAGGGGGGGATAAAGGTGGTGATTAATTGGTTGATTGGTTGGGTGGGTGGGTGGGTGGGTGGGCGTGAAGATGGTGAAGAAGAGGAGGAATGAGGAAGAGGAAGCAGAGGAAGATGATGATGGTGTTTATGAAGGAGGGGAAGAGGAAGGAGAATAAAATGGTGTTGAAGAAGAAGCTTAAGGCGAAGAAGAAGATGAAGAGGAAGATGATGGTGATGATGAAGAAAATGAATAATGATAATAAGTAGACGAAGAAAGCGAAAAAAAAGGCAAAACGAAATAAAAGAAATCTAATAAAGCAGTCGATAATAACAACCACGAGCAGTTAAAGAAAGGAGAGTAAGAGTAAGAAAGAGATGGAAAAGAATAAAGGAATAAAGAACTCACACAGAAAAGGTAACTAACTAAAGGAAAGAGATCGGTGACTCAGGAAGAGGAGGGGGAGGGAGAAGGGAGAGGGGAGAGGGGGGGAGGTACAGAAAGAGAACCGTCATGTCGCCGTTTTTTCATTTTTTTAACCTAAATATAATCCAAAGACTTCAAATTTTCGTTTTCGTTTCGAAAGTTTAAACGAACCAACGTACATGCGTAAACTTCTTTTTTTTTTCTTTTTTTCTTAAAGGTCAAGAACAACGGCCGAAGTAAGGACACAGTAATATTTCGATATCATCTTTAAAAGTATGCATGCGGGGGCCCTTCTCATTCTTTGTTGACTAAGCTTTATTCTTGAAATATTCTTATACGTCTATCAGTCTCAGAGTGACATCGTGTTTTTTTCCTTTTCTTTTCTTTTATTCATTTTCTTTCTTTCTATTTTTTTAGTGTTCCGCTGAAAACAGGCACAAGGCAGAAGATTTAATCCGACTCAAAAGAAAGTCGAAGGTCAATTTTCCGCAAGTCATCCTCAGTCGGTGTACTTTCCGCTCCTCGGCCGGTTTGATTTTGTGTGCGTATGTGTGTGCGTCCGAAAGGCCTTGGGAAATAACAGTTTGAATTTCATGAGAGTCAGGAGTTGATCCGGAAGTCCTGACATCCATGCATGCTGCCTCCGTCTCCGGAATTCACCAAGGGATTCAAGTCGACGTTTTTTTAACATTCCAGGTTGAGGGCGCTAGTCGAGGTTTCGTACGTGCTTGATGGCCCGACAGACGAGATTATAGCCATGCCCGGGCTTCTCGTCTTCGATACTCTTCACCTGATTACGACTTCGGCTTCAGAACTTTGGTTTTTTTTGTATGCATTGAGGTGCGAATGTCAGTTTGGTTACAATCATTGATTATTCTTAACTTTATCAAAGAATCGCATTATTTTGCCCAACTGCTAACTAAAATCAACGGGAATAACGGTATGTGTGAGAAAAAGAAAAACAAAACAAGTTTTAAAAGTTAAACCGTATTATATTCACGTACACGCAACTTCAGATTAAAGAGATTCACCTTAATAAAAAAAACAACAACACTAAAATCAAAAGTGTGACATCCAACCGAACATGGCGGAGTCGGGAGTGAGTCATGTTGACTAACAGAGCAACGAACACGTGACGTCAAATCATGTTCATTTTCTATTATAATGTAAAACTACAAATCACTTTTTTTATTAGAATTACAGATATTACAAATCATTTTTTAAATTAGAATTACAGATAGGAAAAATGAATGTAAACTTGGTAGTAACGATAGATACACAATCTGGCGTACTTTGAAAATCTGGAAGCCCAAATAGGTGCCATTCCTCTAAGACTCTAGTAAAAGTGAATAAAAAATAGGTCGAGAGTGTAGGCATCGGGAGGCGGTCACGAACTATGGTAAACTTCTCTATACAATTTATTTTCTGATTTTCCTCTAACTCTGTCTAATCTCCTTATCTTTCTTCAGTCTACACGAGACTAAGGGAGTGAATTCATTTGCAATTGACAGTGAGTGAGAGTGACTGGACGGTATCTTACTGTTTACATTAACCAAGACACCTCGAAGCCAGTCTATGTTAAGCTGAAGTTCTCGATGTTGAGACCGTAAGACTGGATGTATCGCAATAGGCTTTGTTTTCCTATATATCTAATATACTGTTATTAGTATGACTTTATCTTACACAACATCATATTTGTTCAGTTTATTTCAAACTAGATAATGATAATCTGTGTTGTATCATAAATACATAAAGGTATCCAGTGCACACCGGCACACTCCGGAAAAGGCGACGGTCGTATTCATACAGAAATGTCCGTTAAAACAATAGCATGTGCATCGATCCGACACTGCGCTGAAGAACGGAATCCCGTTGTTCAGTGAAAGTGGGAGTCTGGGTAGGGAGCCATTGGTAAACCTTATTCAAACCTGAGGAGTCATGCATTGACGAGAATATTATCTTTTAGTAATATACATGAGCTCCCCCTGAAAGAAAACCGCAGCGTCACCGGCATGATTGAGCAAACGTGGTATTATTGCACATTTTATATACCTTAGATTTTATACTCCCACACGCTTTGTGGTATTCCGTGGACTACATGTGTCATGGCATGATAAGCCGACTTAGTGCTCACAGTACAAAGGACACATAAAGGAAATACAACAAGAACAAAATGGCGCCTTAGGTAAAGGTGAGATGCTAGACGCCATCTTGGACGAGCAGTTTGTTCACATCTCGAAGCGCGCGGTGTGAACATCTCAGGGTTGCAAAGGTCCAAGGAAGGAGCATGGATTTCTTTCGAAAACCAGTTGATGTTTGTTATCTTCTATAATAACAGACGGAGTTACATCTACGACGCACACGTCCAGATATAAAGGGGAGTATAATTATCATGACTTGAATACCGGGATGGAAAACATTGTACTGAATCACGGCAATGGCGCCATCAGTACACCATGACGCAGCGTGAACGGAGAGAGAAAAGGAGAGAGGGAGGAGTGGGAGGAGAGGGATGGGAAAAGAGGGGGTGTGGGGGAAGGGGAGGGAGGGAAGAGGGGAGAAAAAAGGAGAAGTAAAGGGGATAGAATGGGATGAAAGAGATATATGTATAGATGGACAGTTAGGTGGAGAGAGAGAGAGAGAGAGAGAGAGAGAGAGAGAGAGAGAGAGAGAGAGAGAGAGAGAGAGAGAGAGAGAGAGAGAGAGAGAGAGAGAGAGAGAGAGAGAGAGAGAGAGAGAGAGAGAGAAAGAATGGAAGGAGAGAGAGAGAGGGAGAGAGAGAGAGAGAAAGAATGGAAGGAGAGAGAGAGAGAGAAAGAATGGAAGGAGAGAGATAGATCAATAAATAGACAAATATGTAGAGAAAGAAAAAAAAGAAAGAGAGAGAGAAAAAAAGAGAAAGAGAGATAACGCAGAGAAAACAGAAAAAAACAAAGAGAACTAAAACATTCTCATTCCTTCAGTTAATCTAAAACTATCCCGAAGGAACCGCCAACACACTCGTTAAAGGAAAACTCACCTTATAACCCCCTGTGGTAAGGCCGGCATTCCTTTTCGCCAGGACGCACTTCATTCTTATGAAGAAGGTTCTCTCGATCTCCTCGTCTGCAAAGAAAACGAGGAATATTAATTGAAAATCATGTCAGATCCATTGATTGGAGATCCATCGGCATATCATGGTGGTTATCATACGCTGATCAACATTGCATCATTGCATTTCCTTTTTTTTTCTTTACTTTTCTTTTTTTTTTCTTTTACTTGTATTTTGTTTTTCTCTTTTATTTTTTTTTGTTCTTTTAACACGAATTTCCGGAAGTACTGTATATCCTGGATAGGGGGAAGATGGGGGGATGGGAGACCGATATTAGGGGGATGGGGCAGGGGGGGTGGGGGTGCAAGAAGTATAAAGAAAATTAAGGCAAGGGTGATGGACAGAGGAGGAAGGCAAGGGAGAGATGAGGAGGAAGGAAGGAGAGGGAGGAAGAAGGAAAGAAGGAAGGGGAGGGGAGGGGGAGGGTGAGCTACAAGCGAAATGAGAAAAGCATTTTTTTGAGAGTTGGGTAATCGTGAGAAAGAGAGAGTGGATGGAGAGTGGGGGACGAGGAAGGGGAAGAGGAGAAAGTAGAGTGTAGGGGGGGGGGGCGGGAACAGGGGAAGGGGAGAGAAACCGAACGGGAAAAAATAAAAATAAAATGAAAAAGGAAATAAAGGAAATTCACCCTGGTTGACGGAGAAAGATGGGGAGGAGAAGGGCGAAAGGAAGAAGGAAAAGAGGTAAGAATAAGAAGGGTGAGAAGGAAGCAGGGAAGCAGTGGAACAGGGGCGTGGAAAGCAGGTAAGTAAGGAAGAAGGAGAACAGGGAAGCAGGAATCCAAGGCAGCAGAAAAGCAGAGGACCAGGGAAGCAGGGTTCCAGGAAATCAGTGAAACAGGGGCCCAAGGAAGCACAGAAGCAGGGGCCCAGAGTAATAGGGGTCCAGGGAAGCAGAAAACCAGAAAGCAGAAGTCCAGGGACGAGGAGAAGCAGGGAAGCACAGAAGCAGGGGCCCAGAGTAATAGGGGTCCAGGGAAGCAGAAAACCAGAAAGCAGAAGTCCAGGGACGAGGAGAAGCAGGGAAGCACAGAAGCAGGGGCCCAGAGTAATAGGGGTCCAGGGAAGCAGAAAACCAGGAAAGCAGAAGTCCAGGGACGAGGAGAAGCAGGGAAGCACAGAAGCAGGAATCCAGAGAAATGGGAGTCCAGAGAAGCAGGAAACCAGAAAGCAGAAGTCCAGGGACGAGGAGAAGCAGGGAAGCACAGAAGCAGGGGCCCAGAGTAATAGGGGTCCAGGGAAGCAGGAAACCAGAAAGCAGAGATCCAAACAATCAGAGAAACAGAGTACCAAGCAAGCACAGAAGCAGGGAAAACCACAGAAAAAAAAAAAAAAACGAGAGCCCACAACCAGGGGACAAGAACAGGACACAAACCATACAACCAAGAAGCAAGGAAGACCCACCTTGTCTGACATAGGGCGAATGTGGAACGGGTTGTGGAGTGACGTTCAACACAGCCGTCATCTCCTCGTGGTCAGCTGGGTGGATGTACTCGTAGATGCTGTTGCCGGTGAGTTCGACCTGAGATGCGGGAGAGAAGTGGGCGAGGTCAGCTTAGGTCGAGAGGAGTTTTGGGTTTGGGAAGTAAATGAGTCTGGGGGGAGGGGATGCGATGATTGGGAGGGAAGGGAGAAAGGGAGTAAATGAGATGAGGAAAAGAGAGAATAAATGAAGGGAATAAAGAAAATTAATAAGGGGAAGTAAAAGAAGGTAGAGGAGGGGAAAATGAACAAGGGAAAGAAAGAGGAAACATAAAGAGGGGAAATAGTAACTTAATGAGTGGAAAAAATAAAATTAACGACGGAAAAATAGAAAATAAACGAGGAAAAAATAACTAGGGGAAAAAGAAAGAAAACCAACAAGGAAAAAAAAGGAGAAAAAGAAACAAAAGGGAAAACAATAACAAAAGCAAGGAAATGATAGGAGAGTGAGTAACGAAAAGAAAAAAGTAAAGAAACAAAAGAAAAACAAAAAGAGAAAGGAATGTAAGAGTGAGCGAAAGCACATAAAAATGAGGGAAAGTGAGAGTTAGTGAAAGGCGGCATGAGTGAGGGGAGGCGAGGTTGGGGAGGGGAGGGGGGAGGGGGGAGGGAAGGGGAGTTGAAGGGAAGTGAAAGATGGGAAGAAAAGGAAATTGAGAAGGGATGGAGATGGATGGATACGAGAAAAAAAAAACATATAGAGAGAAGAACAAAAGATGTCACTGTATGCAAATACGTTTAGTATTTTCTAAGAACCGAAAGTGGAAAAAAACAAATTAATATCCTCATTTCCTGGTAATAAAAAAATGATGATTACATGCGCTCGTTTCCTCCAAGGAGACTTACCCCTACATGAAATCATCTCTAAATCAACCTTCAGTATCCCGCAACCGTAAGAAAATATGTGATTCGATTGAGAACCCCCTTTTCGAACGGCCTGGTGCCTCGTGTATCCGCCGCCTCCACATATCGACCAGTCGCCGCCGCCCGTGCTATATCTCGTCATCTAAGCGACCGGCACCGAGGGAGGACGGGGCTAAAACTTTTGTCTTGGCGTTTCGAGAGATCGTTGTCCTGTTTTCACTTATGATCTGTAGCGTATTCTTCCTTAGAAGAGAGGTGGTATTTACCTTTGGGATTCGGGTGTAATTATGGCGATCACGCCATCAAAGGGAAACGGACGTAGAGTAATTGCAATCTCTAATTACCGGTTATTTCGATCACGTATCTGGTCTGCAATGTGTTCCCTGAGGAAACATTAAGTTTAAAGGAAAATTGATTGCCAAATATGTAGCTGGGATCCCATGACGGCATTCGTTTCTCACTCTCAAATGCTACAGCTTATCTCCAAGAAATCCTTATTGTACAAACAACATAAATTCTAAATCCCAAAATCCCAGAAAAAAATCCAGAGAGAAATTTTCTAAAGTAAAGAATCTTTTAAGCTCAACCGTAAAAAGGGGCCCGCCAATCCCCCTTTACACCCGCGCCCTCTACACCCGCACGCTATTCCCGGAATTTAAATCGCGCGCCAAATTACCCTCGTATATTTTCCTCCAAATCCCAGAACATCACAATATTATCTTCAGCTGAACATCTGATCTGAATCCTCTATAGTGTGTTGAGAAAGGGAGATGAGAGAGAGAGAGAGAGAGAGAGAGAGAGAGAGAGAGAGAGAGAGAGAGAGAGAGAGAGAGAGAGAGAGAGAGAGAGAGAGAGAGAGAGAGAGAGAGAGAGAGAGAGAGAGAGAGAGAGAGAGAGAGAGAGAGAGAGAGAAGAGGGGGAGAAAGAGTGAGAGAGAGGGAGTGAGAAAGCAACGGGCAAATAGATATATAAATACGTGTGTGTATGCATGTATACACACACACACACACACACACACACACAGACCGCTCTCACACACATACGTACATAAGCTATGCATAGCTTACGGTTATAAAGATCACATCATTTCATCTCCATGGAAATAGTATTATAAATCACATTGGGGAGATATATCATCCCACATTTAATGAAAAAAAAAATCCATCTTTATTCCGAAAAGTGAAGTTTCGCGCCTATATTTATGTGTGACAGATGCTCAGCTGACTCCGGAGTGTGCGTAACCTCCGCCCCCTTTCACAACATGCCAAAAACCACAAAAATCTTAAACTCGCTAAAGAGAGAAAGAAAAGCTATTTTTATTATCATATATAGTGTGCTGACGCATACATTCTTTTCCGCTGCGTAGGCACGAGGTTAAGGAAAACAATAGGAGGAAAAAAAATCTAAAAGGAAATTAGTCTGTAGCAACTCAATTACGTTGATTCTCCTTATATAAACATGCATTTGATGAAAGTAAATATCTGGAGGTATTTTAGTGCAATTTGACCTTAATAATCATAATGATTCGTTCATTCCACAGCGTGGGTTGTTTATCTTTGAACATGACTGGTGATGTATTAGTGGAAAGCTTGACATGAGTGTATAGAATGTGTATTCTGCAGCATTTACTATCCAAAGAAATACACACGCAAAAAAATCGGTATTCTATACCACTCAGAAAATCACAAATGTTGTTTGAAAAGCAAAAAAGAAAAGAAAAAAAAAAAAAAAGAGAGAGAGAGAAAAAAAAACGATCCATATATCTACCAAGGAACGTCAAAGTCTTTAATTGATTTCTCAACGACGTTCGAACATTGAATGTTCACCTGCATAATATCCTAAGGCTTTAACCAATCTCTGCTTGTTCAAACTCTCACCGGAAGTATCTCCAGTAAACAAACCAATTACTGCGTGAAATAAATTTGTCTACATTGTAAAAATGTTCTCCCCATGATCGGTAGCGCGGGAAAAGACAGCTGAAGCACGTCGAGGCGCAACCGATATCACGGGTGTTGGGTGGCGGTGGCGGCGGCGGCGGGAAAGTAGGGTGAGAGTCTGTCTGCTTTGCTTTACTTCATTGATTCTTGTCGACTTGAAGGGCTTGTAAACATGTATGATAAAGAAACGAATATAAAAAAAAGAATAAGAATTCGCTGTCTAACCCAATCTAAACATCGATTCGATAAGCGTGTATAATAAAAGAGGAAAAAAAAA
>NW_028234442.1:17862689-17865189 GCF_977035675.1 Penaeus japonicus
ATCTATCTTCCAATCTATCTATCCATATTCCACCTACCTACCTACTTTTCTGTCTCTCTCTCTCTCTCTCTCTCTCTCTCTCTCTCTCTCTGTGCATCATTTATCCATCTATCTATCTATGTATATTGCATGTTGCTAAAGCCGTTATTGACACTATTTTGGATGCTGTATTTGGACAATTGAAATGGGAAAATATTACTAAACAATATGCTGCGTACATATATGCGCATGCGTACATATGCAAGCGGGTGTGTATGTGAGTGTTCATACAGTGCTTGGCTGATGATTTCCAAATATTTTAATGAATCCCAAGGCCAGTGTTCAATAAATCTAAAGTATTCTATCCTTTCCAAGTCAAAATTTCCCAAAATCCAAAATGAAAACAGACTCCTAACAGTCGAGTCTCCAGCTTGCCCGACGCCCAGGACACGACGCCCAAGGGTGCATGTCCTACTAGGTTAGACACGCCTTCCTCAACCCTTTCTTCATTAACTTGTATTTCCTGTTGTTACAATTATTCTTAAGAGTGTGACGTTTATGAATACGCTCTTGTATATGCTAGAGTGTATATTGTGTGGGTTTTAGCTCCGGGTCATAAAAACAGG
This sequence comes from Penaeus japonicus, assembly GCF_977035675.1. Classification (NCBI taxonomy): domain Eukaryota; kingdom Metazoa; phylum Arthropoda; class Malacostraca; order Decapoda; family Penaeidae; genus Penaeus; species Penaeus japonicus. Next base: position 17,863,295 of record NW_028234442.1, read on the forward strand.
GAATAAGTGTCGTCTGGAAGGTGTGGTACTTGATAAAAGGTTTGTTAATTTATGAATGATTTAATGATTAACTTCACACTAATTTACGACCAAACAAACACAAAAAATCGAACGAACAGAGGGTGTTGCAAGAGATTCTCAAGGCAAGCAAAGTATATTGTTACCCCAAGACTTATTAACGCCATAGAATCGGTTAGCGACGGTGTGAAGGCAACATTTATATTGCAGACAACTTTTTTGTTCTCATAGTCTATAAAGCAAACACAAAGAAACATGTCCTCCTTGAGAAAAAAAACAAAAAACAAAAACAAAAACGACCAAAGCAAAGTAACCTACAAAACAACAAACAAATATTCACCTAGAGAGAACAAAAAAGATTTTTAAAAATCATAATAAGAAAAGACATTCCGTGATAACAAATAATCCAAGAAGGCTGCAGCCGAAAATTCCAAACGATGCTTGACGGCAAGCAGACACCGCCGCGCATGGCGTTGGGCTTTTGTCACACTTTTACACAATGGACCAAATAAGAGTGTGACGATTATATTACTACCGAAAGGAAAGGGAGGAAGAAAAGTGAAAAGGAGGCAAGTGATGAAGAAGGAAATGGGGAAACCGAAAAGAAGAGTGAATAGTAAATGTAATAATAATAATGATGGTAAGGATGATGATAACAACAACGATAATGGCGGTGGAGATAACAACAGTGATAATAATAATGATGATAATAATAAAAATAACAACAATAATAATCATAATGATAATAATGATGATGGTGAAAATAATAATAATGGCACTGGTAATGACAATGATTAAATCAATAACAACAACAATATCAACAACAGCCCCCCCCCTACCTATGAAACCCTACCCCTGTCCTGCTACCTTCGTTCTCCCTCCCTTCCCCACTTCTCTCTCTCCCTCCGCTTCTTTCTTCCCTTCCTCTACTATCATTCAATCTCTCCTACCCATCCTCCTCACCCTCCTTTACTGGATTTTTCTTTGTCTTCCTCATCTCTCCCTCCTCCCTCCCCCCCTTTCACTTTTCCTCTCTCCGCTCTGTCTTTCCTTCTTCCTTCCCTCTCTCCCTCTCCTTTCTTCTACTTCCCTCCCTTACTCTCATCCCTTTTTCCCTCCCTCCACCTCCCTCCTTCCAGTTCCTCCCTACCTCCCTTCCTACCTATTTCTCTCCCTCCACTTCACTCCCCTCTTCCCTACCTCCTCCTTTTCCATTTCCCTTCACCTTCCTTGCTTCCCTACTCCTCTTTCCCTCCCTACTTCCCTCCATCCCTTACTTCCTCTCCTCCCATCTCTCCACACCTTCCACCATACCACTCTCTCTACCACCTTCCCTTCCTCCCTTCCACCCTTCCATCCACACCTCCCTATCTACTACCCTCCACCTCTTCCACTCTCCACTCTTCCCTCCACACCTTCCTTCCACTCCACTTCTATGTTCCTTCATCCCCCCCTCCTCATCCTACACCGCCCATCAACTCCTACCATTCCACCACTCAGCACCCCTGCCACAACCCCCCCCCCCCGCACTCCCCACCCCACCCCCTCCCCCCACCAATCCAACCCCCCACACAACCCCCCTCCCCCCACAAACCGTCATCTCCAGCACTGACCGTCGGGGAAGACATGTCGCATCTTGAGGTAACTTGTTGTGAGTCGGATTATTGAGGCCTTGTCCAGCTGCGAGGTGATGGCGGCGGGGAGTGGAAGGAGTTTGGCTAACTCCAGGAACTCTGCGTTTTCTTTCTCCCGTCTGCTTCTGGCGGCGTTCTTGCTTTTCTCCTTCATCGTGTCTGCGAGGAGAGAGGAGAGGAGAGGGATGAGAGATAGGGTTGGGTTCTGTTTTGTCGAAGGGGAGAGAGGGATGGGAGGGGAGT
>NW_028234442.1:17870189-17875189 GCF_977035675.1 Penaeus japonicus
TCCCATTTTTGACCCTAGCTGGCACCACGACATACGTTATTCTAACCTCTACATCCATTGAAGGGTGGCTCGAGGGAGGGAAGGACGGGCAGGGAAGGGAGGGGGAGTTATATCTTCCCCACTGCCCCGAGGGAACGGACCACCACCACCAAAGAGACTGGCGGAGGAGATACTGATAAGGAGGCAGAGCGGAGCTGGGGGGGAGCGGAGAGGACGAGGTAAATGAGGGTTACAGATTTTATTTCTTTTTTTTTTTTTTTAAGAGAGGGACCGCCGCGTTCTCAAGACTAGGGATAGTACGAAAAAAGGCTTCCTAGCAAGAAGGCAACGGATCGAGGATATGCGGTGAAGCCTCTTTAAAGGCGCCGGGGAGGAATGGGATAGAGGAACTGATGTTAGGCCTTTTCTTCTTTAAGATATTAAAGGAGACGCCGGCGGCACAAGATTCCCGAAAAGGGGAAAGAGACGAAACAAAAGACACCGCAAACCATGGAGAGAGAGAGAGAAAGAGAGAGAGAGAGAACGAAAGAGAGAGAGAGAGAGAGAGAGAGAGAGAACGAAAGAGAAAGAGAGAGAGAGAGAAAAGAATAATCCTTCTCGTTTCTCCCTTGTTCTCTCCTCCTCACCCTCTTCCTCGTTACCGCTCTCCCCCTCACCCCCCCCTTGTGGTCACCCCGTATCTCTCCCCCCATCACTGTGGCCGCCTAACCTGCCCTGCCCAGATTTCACACCTCGAACAATACCCCGGTGGACCTCCCTGTGTGTGTGTGTGTGTGTGTGTGTGTGTGTGTGTGTGTGTGTGTGTGTGTGTGTGTGTGTGTGTGTGTGTGTGCGTGTGTGTTTTTGTGTTTGTTAGTTTGTGGGTATGTGTGTGTATGTTTATGTGAGTACATATATATATATTCCTCGTAGTGTTTTATGAAATTACGCGTATATTTTGGATAAAATCTTACAAAATTATATATATATATATATATATATATATATATATATATATATATATATATATATATATACATATATATACATAAACATATACCTATACTTATATATGCACACATAATCGTTGTTTTCATGACGTTAAAAAAAGAAAAAAAAAAGATACACAAACAAAACCCCAGCCTAGAAGACGCCAAGAAATCTCTAAGGAACCGACCGTGGGCGCGAGAGGCTGGAATGTACGCCCACCCGCTCATTTCCTGGGACAAATATCTCCCTAAGAAATCAGCATTCATCCCGTCACATCGCCATATATTTTTTCCCGCTTGGAGATGTATCCATAAAATCGTTATAGGGTTATTTCAAATGGGATCAATAGCCATGGAGAATCTTAATGATTGGAAGGAAAAAGAGGTATGAATTTTCTTTTTCTCCCTTCGACAAGTGGATGGATATTAATTTTTCTTCTCTGAGGGGATGACGGCCCTACTCTAATCCTTTCAATGCCCTTAGAGAACACTAGAGAACACTAGAGAACACTAGAGAGAACTCACTGGGAAAGACCCGGTCGAGGAACCAGCAACGTCGCAACGAATAAGGCGTTTGAACAAAGGAGTCACGAAAAAAATAAAAACAAAAATAAAAACAGATTAGGGACTACGAGCTTATGAAAAAGTTGGTGTAATTGACACTTATCTGATTTTTTTCTTCATCTTCGTCCTGTGTTCTCCTTCATTTCCCTCTCTTTTATTCCAATTTCTTATCTTTCCATCTCTTTTTGTCCGTCTCTTCGACATCCTTTCAACTCGCTGTCCTGCCCTTTTCGCCTCCGCCCCGCGCCTTCCACTGCATCTCGAACTTTCGAACATGGCATTTCATGTAGAACGCCCTCCTATCTTTCCCCCTTTTCCCTTCCCACAACACCTTTCCTCTCACAGCCCCTCATCTCCGCACGCAAACTTTGTCCTCGCGTCCGTCCCCTTCACGAGCCTGGTTTCCCCTCGGCTCTCAGCCCCTCGCAACCACACCCTAGGACCCTCCCCTCTCCTACTAATCCCATCCTGTCCCATTTTTCCCTAGCTGCACCACGACACTTATTCTAACCTCTACATCCCATTGAAGGGTGGCTCGAGGGAAGGGGCAGGGAAGGGAGGGGAGTTATGAGGGGAAAAGAGACTGGCGGAGGAGATACTGAGAAGGAGGGAGCGGAGGAGGAGAGGGTAAATGAGGGTTAACAGATTTTTTTTTCTTTTTTAAGAGACGCGTTCTCAGACTAGGGATAGTACGAAAAAAGGCTTCCAGCAAGAAGGCAACGGATCGAGGATGCGGTGAAGCCTCTTTAAGGCGCCGGGGAATGGGATAGAGGACTGATGTTAGGCCTTCTTCTTTAAGATATTAAAGGAGACGCCGGCGGCACAAGATTCCCGAAAAGGGGAAAGAGACGAACAAAAGATACCGCAAACCATGGAGAGAGAGAGAGAGAAAGAGAGAGAGAGAGAGAGAGAGAGAGAGAGAGAGAGAGAGAGAGAGAGAGAGAGAGAGAGAGAGAGAGAGAGAGAGAGAGAGAGAGAGAGAGAGAGAGAGAGAGAGAGAGAGAGAGAGAGAGAGAAAGAAAGAATCACAAAGAACATCAGAACGCAACAAGAAAATCAGTCACCCCCCAAATCTAAACTTACGAAAAATAGATAAAAAAAACAAGCACTAGACAGACAAGACGAGGGGAGAACGTCACAGAGATGAAGCAAAGAAAAAGAAAAAAAAAGAAAGGAAGAACAAGAGGGTGAACAAGGACACAACCAAGAGACGGAGGAGAGAAAGAGAGGAAACTGAACGTGTATGGAAAAGTGGCAGACGTCGGATCAGAGTGAATTAGGAGTTTGTTTTCCTTCGCTTCTGGTTCTTCCTCCTCGACTACGAAGCTGAGTTATATCGGCGGCTTTGTTTGGGAACCTCTGGTGTTTGTGGGGTTGATGTATTCCTCTCTCTCCTTCTCTCTCTCTGTTACTGTTGTCGTCTCTGTCTCTGTTTCTGTCTCTTATTCCCTTCCCTCCCTCCTATCCACTCTCCCTCACTCCCCTCCAATCCTCTTTCTCCTTCTCTCTCCCTCCCCTCCAATCCTACCTCTCCTTCCCTCTCTCTCTCCCTCCTTCTCCTTCTCCCTCACCCCCCCCCCCTCCTTCCCTCTCTCTCTCCATCTCACCTAACCATACCAACAACAACAACAACAACACACACACACACACACACAAGCACTAAACGATAGCCTATGAACGAAAATTGTCACATTATTGCGGTTGTTTTTATCTCGAGCGATCAGGCTGTTGTCTCCCTATTGATTGATTCTCTTATTGCTTAGTGGCTTCCTGTGCTGAAATACGAGCCTTTCGCTTATCTTGCTTCCTATTTTTGGAGTGGCTCGAGTGTTTTCTATTTATTCCTTTATTTATTTACTTTTTTGTTTATTTGTCAGTATTTTTATTATCATTTTTATTATTGTTATTATTATATTATCATTGTTAATATCGTTATCATTTTCAATATTATTATAATTAATCTTATCTTTATTATACTTAATATAATCATTATCATTATCACTGTCATCATTACCACAATTATCATTATTATTATCATTACTAATAGTATTACCATTTTCATAATTACTATCATCATTATCATTATCTTTGGCAGCAGTAACAGTCGTAGTAATAGCAGAACTAGTATCACAATTACTACTAATATGATCGTTATCATCATTAATACATATATATGTATATTGTTGTAAATGGGGGTATATTAATGACCGAACATTTTTTTTCAGCCGAGGACAATTCTAAGCTAAACACTGATTTGTGGACAAACGTGTTTCTTGTTTTATTTGTACACTACTCTTCGAAGACCGCATAGTACATTCTGTGTGCTTCGAAGCCGCCCCCTCGCCTAAATGTGCTAAACTAGGCCTTAATACCCTGTGCATAAAGCCGATCCCATTTCCCCCAGTACCGGCAACGACTAAACGCACGCAATAATTAGCCCTATTACCTCCTCCCATAGAGCACAAAATCGAATCGATCGATCCGATGCTTCGGTTCTCCCGCCCAAAATTGCCCCTTGTTCACGATAACCATACGGTCGTTTATTAACCGAGGATGACTATCAATTTCAACCATATTTGCCGTGTACACATCGGTCGGGTCGAGGTAAGCTACTCAAGAGGACATACCACGGTCTCTTGAAGTTCACAAACATGTTGAACAAAGTGTACATTCGACCTCGATCATCGTCCCCAAGAAAGGTAGTTTGAACAATGTTAATGATGTTTGGCTGGATGGATAGATGGGGTAATGATGGATGGATGTGGGCTTAACGGATGGATAGATGAATAGTTGATGGGTTGGGGTTTTCCCCCTTGGTGGATGCAAGGATGTGGAACCTGTGGTTAATAACTCGCAATATGCTGTGATGTTTGTACAAAGAGAAACATTTCTTTAAGGGGGGAGGCACATATATAAATGATATATATATACATAATGAATATATATATATATATATATATATATATATATATATATATATATATATATATATATATAGATGTGTGTGTGTGCGTGTGTTTGTGTGTGTGTGTGTGTGACTGACAGATGAATAGATAAATAAAAAGATGGTTGGATGGATGGGTGGATGAATGAATTAATTAATGGGTGGGTGGGTGAGTGGGTGAATGGATGGATGGATGGACGGACGGACGGACAAATAGATCGACAAGTTACATCTTTCTCTCTCTCTCTCTCTCTCTCTCTATATATATATATATATATATATATATATATATGTGTGTGTGTGTGTGTGTGTGTATATATATATATATATATATATATATTTTGATATAAAAAGAGGACTAACCAATATCAATAAAAAATCTATCCGCCAGAAACAGCGAACGACCTCGAAGGAAACGACTCGAGGTGCTGTTCCTTCAAGGGCGAGCGCACGCAGAGACTCCTCGTACACCTCCTATAGCCTCGTTCATTAGGCCTTCGTTAGGCGTGTAGAACTGCTCTCTA
>NW_028234442.1:17880189-17882689 GCF_977035675.1 Penaeus japonicus
CCATGCAACATTGGCAGTTAACCGGCTGTTTGCGGTGTAATTCGGCCGTGCGATCATTACACGCGCTGGGAGACTCACCACTAACAATCCCTAACGATCGTTTGTGAGGCGTGTAACGGCCGAGACATACGATTACGCTTAGAAATGTGGCGCCTTTAAAAGTTTATCGTTCGTGTAACATACGATGCGAGTGTTGGCGTTCGTCTAGTGGCCGTGGAGGCTCCTTGGACCCTGTGGCAAATACGTTTGGTTTTCAGAGCATGTCATTTCTTGTCATTTGTTGCTCGTTGTCTATATGGGGGAGGTTTGGTCTCTTGGAGGAAAAGGGAGAAGATAGGGATGTGTGGAAAGGGGGAAGAGAGGGGAAAATAGGTATGGGAATAGGGTAAATAGGATTGAAATCTGTGGGTGAGTAAAAATTCGTAGGGTTCGCTGAGCTGGTTGTTCTAAAGCGTGTGTGTGTGTGTGTGTGTGTGTGTGTGTGTGTGTGTGTGTGTGTGTGTGTGTGTGTGTGTGTGAGAGAGAGAGAGAGAGAGAGAAAGAGAGAGAGAGAGAGGAAGAGAGAGAGAAGAAGAGGAAGAGAGAGGAAGAGAGAGAGAAAGAGAAAGAGAAAGAGAGAGAGAAGAGGAAGAGAGAGAGAAAGAGAGAAAAAGAGAGAGAGAGAAGGAGAGGAAGAGAGAGAGAGAGAAAAGAGAGAGAGAGAGAGAGAGAGAGATAGAAATAGAGAGGAACGAAAAAGAAAGAGAGAGGAGCGAGAAAGAAAGAGAGAGGAAGGGAGAAAGAGAGAGGGAGAAAGAAAGATAAAAAGAAAGAAAGAAAGAAAGAAAGAAAAAGAAAGAAAGAAAAAGAGAGAGAGACAGGGAGATGACTAAACCATTTCCATATCCAAGCGTAAAAATTGCGCTTGAGAACTGCAAACACCATCACTCGAACGCAAAATCTCAACACAAAAATATCATAAACACATGTTCTGAATCGAAGACTGTGGTGACACCTGTACTCCGTTATACAGCTGAGTACACGTACAGTAAATCATAACAAACTTTTTTTTGGGGGGGATTATGAAGGTAATATACACTCTTCAAAATGCTAATCTACACTTTGTAAACATTCAAAAAACAACTTTCCATGTATCAGTGCATTTGCAAATCATGGTATACAATTAGATAGAACGGAGGGACTTCGTCGTAAAGTAATTTTCGCACTTTGTCGTGTGGGAGGAAGTGATAGATACTCAAACTACATGAATATATATATATATATATATATATATATATATATATACATATATGTATATATATACATATATATAAATATATATATATATATACATATATATATACATATATATATATACATATATGTATATATATACATATATATAAATATATATATATATATACACATACATATAAAATGGCAGTGATGATGATGATGTATTTGGTAACACCAGAGAGTGAGTGAGAGAGAGAGAGAGAGAGAGAGAGAGAGAGAGAGAGAGAGAGAGAGAGAGAGAGAGAGAGAAAGAGAGAGAATCTTTGTTTCAAACTCCGTATATCTTTATGTGCTTGGCTGTGTTTGTATATAAAACCGGATGTTTGGTTTTCTGCGCGTCACTGGTCGCTATCGCGAATTTGAAAATCGCGGCTTTTTAAACAATAATAAAAAAAACACACAATAGTATCAAATCTTAACCTTCGTCTTTTCTTTAATTCTTTCTACTTTCTGTCTTTTGAATTTGTAATACTCTTTATCGAAAGCTCTAGCGAATCTCAAAAAAATATATAAGAAAGACCCACCAATATAAACACGGAGGACTCGCCCTATAAGGAATGCTGGAACCCTCGTGTGTGTCAACTTCAACCTTCGGAACCGCTCCAACTTATTCTAGCTAATTCTGACTTATTGATTATGAATTATGAACTAATCTTAACGTACTCTTACTCATTCTAACGTAGTCTAACGTAGTCTAATTAACTCTTAACTTAACAATTATCAATTATGTGTTAATTCTAAACTATTTTAATGAATTTTAACGTATTCTAACTAATTCTAACTAATTCCATGGATACACATAGAAGAATCCCTTTTATTATCTTCATCTCACAAGTGCAGTGGCAAATTTCGTAGATCATTCACGTTGATTAAGAAAAAACAAAAAAATTTACAACTGCATTTGAATGGACATAAGGTTATTCTTGCACCCCCGAGTTATAAAATCCACAAATAAGATTGGAATGGACAGCTAGACGCGACAGCCGTGGTAAAAATTCATTACTAAACAATGAGGGCTGTTCACTTGTTTGCCCCGATGTCCACGGCATCGAAGCCCTGCCCCTGACATAGACTTGGGCTTCGTATATTAGTGAAGGTTCACCTTGTTCTATCGCTTCGGTTACTTTGTGAGTCGATCGTACTTGAAACAATACAGTTGAGTTTGTCTCTATCGTGATTGAGGAGGATGTATAAAGAGATAGATAATTCTCGAGAGATTTCAATA
>NW_028234442.1:17897689-17900189 GCF_977035675.1 Penaeus japonicus
ACACACACCACTCACTCACACACAGACACCCCCATACACACACTCACCCATAAACAACATACACTCACACATACACTCTCAGACACGTCTCACACCAACACACACTCACACACACTACACTCACACCCACCCACCCACCCAACTCAAACACACTCAAACACACACACTCAGTCTTTATATATATAGTTATAGATGATATATATAGTTTGATATAGTAGTGTATATATATAGTTATATGATAGATGATATACACTCTCATCTCTCACTCACACTCACTCTCACTCTCACAACCACTCACACACAAACCCACCCCCCCCTCTCACTCACACACCCACTCACCAATCTCACACGACACACACACACACCAATAAACCTACACACTCAAAACCTCCACTCACACTATATATCCACCACACCCCCCACACACCCCTACTCCCACCCCCTGACGCCTCCCAATTTACACGATGCTACAATACCGTAACACAATCATACTTCAATAATAGATTGCACAGAACAACCCATTCTACCTCACGAACCTCAGAAACGGCCCAGTCCACTCTCGTGATAAAAAAAGCACCAATACTAGTATGACACTGCAAAACATCCCAACTAACATTACACCGCGACAAAACCGGCATGCGCTGACATGGCTGCAAGTCAAAATGTAAGGAGATATAACTGATAAGAGTCCACTATCGCTTTAAAGACACACCCACACCACACCACACCCACACAACACACACACACACCCCCACACACGTGCACGCATAATACACGCACAACACACAACAAACTTCTCCCCCTATTGCAATATCCCTCCTTATGATAACTATTTTCAGGAAAATTTTGATAAACATAAGCACACAAAACAGATAATCTACATACATATAAAAATACGAACCAAACATACTAGGCTTGTGCGTGTGTGTGTGTGTATATATATATATAAAATATATCTATAATATATATATCTATAAATATAATAAATATAATAATCTATACATATAAATGTATATATATATATTTCTATATAAGGGGGGGGGGTGGGGGGGTATATATACCATAAATATGTCCTATATATATATATATATATATACTATATTAAATCTATAAATATAAATATATATATCTGTGTTGTGTGTGTGTGGTGAGTGTGTTGTGTGATGGTGTGTGAGTGTGGTGTGATGTGTGTGTGTGTGTGCGTATGTGTGTGTGTGCGATAACGATCATCACACTAAAAGGATCAACGAAGACTCTTACAAAAAAACCAGAGCAGGTCTCCTAGCTCCCAGAAGTCACAAGTTCTGTTAGGACGAAGAAATCACCGGCCGCTGCAAATCGATCGGAACAAGAAACTGCACACTATTATAGCAGGACCCTCAAGTCCTCCGCGTACCGCCTCAGCTACTCTATCCTTGCGGGTCTCACTCACTACCTCACACTAACCTGACCAACTATTACACTGCGTCTACTGCCGACCAAAACCAGGGCCTCCGCCTCATGTTTACCTCATATTACTATGGGTATCTCCAGTCATGCCTCTCCTTCCGTCATATCGTGTCTAGGACCTCTCTCACACTGATCCTACAGTCAACTCACGTCTCAGGAATTTCCGCTTTCATGACAAATGCATGTACTCATAATGTTTCTAAACTCATTTCATTCCATGGGATTCCCTCTCACTGCATCCAGAGCCAATACGTAAGCTGCCCGGCCCTGACACTGTGCCTTCCTGTTACTCTGCCTCGCGGCCCTCGAGTCGGTGCCGGGGACGAGCGGCTCGTCCCAGGCACCGACGCGGAAGGTGCCGCAGGTGAACTTGCGGCACGTTCGGCTCTGCCTGTGCCTTCGTCAGGTAACGCATTGGCCAGGTGAGGGAGGCCACACCTGGAACACCAAGGAACCTGCACGGAATCTTGTTGGATTCCGGGCGGCGCCTGGCCCTCGGGGCAGCACGACCACGCTCGTGGGTGTGATTGGACCATGGGCGCTTCTCCTTCATACGTATGAGTGGGCACAGCCCAAGCGTGGGCGTGCGGGCGGGGCGCCATGGCACCACTGGACACCTACCTCGGGCGGTGGTCGTCGGCCGGCGCGGTGCAGCAAAAAGCGATGGTCGTGCCGCTAATCTCCTGGCCACTTAATTAGACAGACCCGCCGTGCCGCGCCGCGTGCACTAATCCACAGTCCACCCGATTTGGACGACCAACTCGCGACCAGGAATAAAATATGGTGATTGAACTCGAGGCACGGGTGGGCGGCACCTTCACGCGTAGGGGGCGGGGCTTCTCGGGGCTTCCCGCGTCGCTCATTGGCCGCCCGCACCTGGCTCCCCCTATCACGCTTTCAGGAGTGGCGGCAGTGAGCCAATCATCACCTTAGTTATTCCAGTCTGTCTGTTGTGATAAGCCCTATGATTGGATAAGCAATTTTCTACGTCATCGCGTCCCCTCGGCCGTAGCCACTCACAGGATTCTGACGGCTAAGACCCGCCTCTTCT
>NW_028234442.1:17925189-17927689 GCF_977035675.1 Penaeus japonicus
TTGTTTATTTGAACTCACACGTACACACACACACACACACACAGGCAAACACACACACATATGCATACATATATATATATATATATATATATATATATATATATATATATATATATATATATATATACATATATATATACATATATACACACAGCACCTAAACGCAATCTCTTTCATGCTTTCACTTTGACCATCCATGTTACTGGATCAAGTCACATCAAGCAACGACGACGACACACAAAATCAAGCCCCACTCCCACCCCCGTGCATGCACAAGCAACTTCAAGATATACTCCATTTGACACAAAGAAAAGTTAGTTGAAATAACTCCATACACCAAATCTCACTTGACAATGAGTTTATGAAGCATCAGTAAACTCGTCGTCAACAAAGAAGCAATCTAGTCCACCAATGAAAAAAAAAAAAAGAAAAAAAAAAACAACGGAAAATCCTCAGTCGTCACTCGCAACACTGTGGATTTCGGGCCAGATACGATATCGTAAGCCCGCGCAGCCAGGACTTGCATATCGTAAGTCGAACTGCGAGCTCGGAGGGTCATACTATTAACTATTAACAGCCCTCGCGTGATGTCACAGCACCTCGTAACTTAAGGTGCTCCTGAGCTCTTGTATTGGTGTGACCCCGGAAATAAGTCGTGCTGATTGCAACTTGTGAAAGCAAGATATGCATAGATAATGTTTTATTGACCGTGTCAATCGCAGTAATAGGCGTCATATCAATTTATATTTCATCTGTGTGTCACAAATACTTCCATTCTCTCCAGCCACTTGATAAAAAGAAGATAAGAAGCAATTATAGGACAGCATAGAATGCGTTCATCGTTTGCCCTATGGAGTTAACGACATTACTTATTGAATACAATGATAGAGTTTTGGGAAATGAGAGGAAGAAAATAGAAATTTTATTTGCATGAGATAAATACTTGTTAAGATATTACAGATTTACCAGATATGAGTACTTTAGCGCTATTTTGAAGGTGTCTTGTCATAGACGAAGGTAATAGTCTTTTATCTTAAATGTATGTATGAGTAAGATATATATAGAGAGGGAGAGAGAAAGCTTGCGAGTGCAGATTTATCAAAGTAATAATTGTATGATGTACGTTAACACATTCTCATGTACTCTCTCTCTCTCTCTCATTCTCTTTCTCTCCCCCCCCCAACCCCCCCCCCACCCCCCCCCCTCTCTTTCTCTCTATATATATATATATATATATATATATATATATATATATATATACACACAGACATATATATATGTATATATATGTATATATATATATATATATATATATATATATATATATATATATATATATATATGCATGTATATACATATATACACATATCTGTATCTCTATCTGTCTGTCTATCTATCCATCCAACTATCAATCTATCTATCTCTAATCATCTTTATCTCTCTTTCTTTCCCTCTTCCTCTCTCTCTCGCTCGCTCCTCCCCCTAACGACTTTGGTCCTTAATTGGCAATTACGTCTAAAAGGCTGACTGTTAATTGGTCAATTCGAATTAGTCATGCCATCTAGGGGCATCTCATCGAACTAAGGTTACGATGTTTACCTTCGGCTACGAGGTGCCTATGTATTAATAATGTATTAATTTTCTGAGTATGGGAGATTTACGACCTCGTAGGGACATCGTACCTTACGAGAGCGTAACCTGTTGTGAGATCTTAAATTGCGAGAGCTTTGAGTATCCGGTCTCAAGTCCTGGAACACATGGAATCTCATAATTATATGGCTCTTACTAATACACTCCTATATTCAGCCTGTAGTATAGCTATGCATTTTGTTTTACATGCAGGATATCGCTTTTATCAAATGGCATTTTGGCTTAAATAGCAAATTTGATTTATTATAAAGAATAATAAATGGATCCTCTTGTCCCTTCTAAAAGTCATGTCATCTGGCCCTAGAATACTGTACTCATATCATTTATGGCCAGCCGATACAAATGAGTTTAACACCCCTACTATTGTGTCAGACAACTGTGGAGAAACCAGACACAACGTGGCCATTACCCAGCCAATAATCGGCGGAGGGGTCGCCGAAACCTGCTCTATACTGTTCCCAAGATTGCGTGAAGTTTTCCAGGGAGGACTCCTCGAGGCGAGCCAGAAACACTGTCCAGGGTCCGTCCTCGTCCATGTCGCACCACACTTCCACGCCCTCGCTCTCCCTGTTGGCACAGTTGGAACCGTTATTCTCACCAAAGCACCTAATTGCCCAGTTGCTAGTTTCCCTACTTCCCCAACTTTAGAAACAACCAACAGTTTCTTGTCCAATGTGATTCAAGGTAAATCGATAGCAGGTTAGTTATTATGAAAGGTCAAGTATCATTCATTTCCGTTCAAGTTCGTGCACGAAAGAGGTGTCGTGCATTCCAAGCAGCAGCCGAAGGGCCCCCGCACTCACCTTGTGGGATAGATGGTATACTGGCCGCTCGCGCCCTCAGTCCAGAG
>NW_028234442.1:17947689-17950167 GCF_977035675.1 Penaeus japonicus
TGCAAAAAACAATTGTCAGAAAACCGTTGTACAACAAATGGAGGAGAAACTGCAACAGCACACAGAGGCAAGCAGGAGTTGGAGGAGAGTTTGCTGAGCGCACAATATAGCACTTCCATGAACACAAGGACAGAATTGAAGCAACTTGAAAACACGTTGAAATTGCAGGAAAAACCTAACGACAGCGAGGGGGCGAAAAAAAGGGTGGAGAACAAACTAGGTGTGACCTTTTTTTTTTTTGCTATTTTGTTGCCTTTGTGGTTTGCACTGATACAGACAGCGTCTTGTGAGAAACTTTGTTGAAGACGCTGTACATGCCTTTCCACTTTTCAAAATGTTCTCACAAGTCACACTGAGATTTTATCTTGATATTTTTTCTTAGCCAGTTCATTATCCCGGCATTGCAATGAGCATTTATATCTCTGCAGAAAGCCGCGAGATTGTGTGCCGATCTCTGGATGAGGGCGCGAGCGGCCACAGTATTACCATCTATCCCACAAGGTGAGTGCGGGGGCCCTTCGGCTGCTGCTTGGAATGCACGACACCTCTTTCGTGCACGAAACTTGAACGGAAAATGAATGATTAACTTGACCCTTTCACTAATAACTAACTGCCACTATCGATTTACCTTGAATCACATTTGGACAAGAACAACTGTTGGTTTAGTTTCTAAAGTTGGGGAAGTTAGGGAAACTAGCAACTGGGCAATTAGGTGCTTTGGTTAGAATAACGGTTCCAACTGTGCCAACAGGGAGAGCGAGGGCGTGGAAGTGTGGTGCGACATGGACGAGGACGGACCCTGGACAGTGTTTCTGGCTCGCCTCGAGGAGTCCTCCCTGGAAAACTTCACGCAATCTTGGGACCAGTATAGAGCAGGTTTCGGCGACCCCTCCGCCGATTATTGGCTGGGTAATGGCCACGTTGTGTCTGGTTTCATCACAGTTGTCTAACACAATAGTAGGGGTGTTAAACTCATTTGCACCGGCTGGCCATAAATGATATGAGTACAGTATTCTAGGGCCAGATGACATAACCTTTAGAAGGGACAAGATCTATTTATCAATTATTCATAACAAATCAAATATGCTATATGGTTGAAATAACAAATTGACCACAGGTCGAATATAACAGTGTATTAGTAGGAGCCACTCAATTGACACCCCTGAGCCGTGCATTTCTACTTTCGTAATGTGTCCTTTTTCTTGTTCCAGGACTCGAGGCTCTGCACTCCATAACGGCCCGAACTCCACACGCGTTACGAGTGAGGATTGAGGATATCCAAGGAGAAGTTTTCACCGGTGGAGCAGATAACTTCTTTGTGGACGACGAACTCTCTGGGTAAATGAAGTTTTACAGGGTCACGATTAAAAGTTTCGTTGATGTTGATAAGAAGATGTATGTAGTCGTTGTCACGATAACAAAACATGTCTAGTAGGGAGTCATCATGAAAGTTATCCTAGATAAATGACTGGAATAGATGTGCCAAATAATTAAACGACCACTGAATTTTAACCTATATCTGGAACAAGTAACGTCGTTTTGATTTTTTTATGAAAGTTGAATACCAAGCTAAGTTCTCGGAGTATTTCAGGTACCAGGTCACCATTAACGGCAGCTATGGAGTAGGAGATTCTCTACTTCAAAATAACGGCCAGAAGTTTAGCACGATTGACCTGGACAATGATGAGTTTCCCTTCGGTGAGTCGACGGAGCAAATCTTGAAGTTGCCTGTGCATGCACGGGGGTGGGGGTGAGGGGGGGGGAGGATTCGTGTGTCGTCGTCGTTGCTTTATGTAACTTTTATGCCTCCAGTAACATGGATGGTCAAGGTGAAAGCATGGCCACACGAGGGGAAGGGATTGCATGCAGATGCTTGCTTTGCCTTTTGAAAACGTTCGAACAGTTTCTTTATATTATGGGATTGAGTGGTAGCCTTGTGTGTTTGTCTGATTACATTAGATGCATGTGTGTGTGTGTGTGTGTGCACATGTGCTTAATAATTTTATTTTCCTTTATTCCCAAACTTGCCTTAGAAAAATTGTAAAAGTGTCTAACCCCGAAAAAAGAAAGAAATTCGGAAATAATTAACAATGACAATAACCAATGTACATTACAGTCAACTGTGCCGAATTCTTTGGTGGAGGTGGTTGGTGGTACGCTGGTTGCTCCCCCGTCAACCCAACTGGCCCCCGGTCCTCGGCGCCTCGTCCTGTCATGCACTGGATCATTTATGAACCCATGGCTCGTTTCGTTCGCCTTAGCAAGGTACTTATAAAGATACAACCGCGTGACGCTGACGTTTGGCAGAGAATATCCTAGTAGCGAAGCTCAAGCTGAGTTTAGCGGCTGGTCTGTAAGCTTTAATGGCTGGTGTGATTCTGGTAAGGAATTAAGGTGTTCCAAGCTATGCCCATAACATGATTTTGTCAGGAGTGTTGTGTGCGTCATGAGACACAGTAGTAAGTGATAACAGTGCTA
>NW_028234442.1:17962767-17967767 GCF_977035675.1 Penaeus japonicus
CTCTCTCTCTCTCTTCCTTTCTTGTCTTCTTTCTTTTTCTATGCCATTGTCATTGTTTCTGCCTCTTTCTCTTTTTCTTTCTCTCTCTCCCTCTCCCTCTCCCTCTCCCACTCCCACTCCCACTTTCTCTCCCTCCCTCTCCCTCTCCCACTCCCACTTTCTCTCCCTCCCCCTCCTCTCCCTCTCCCTCTCCCTCTCCCTCTCCCTCTCCCTCTCCCTCTCCCTCTCCCTCTTCTCTCTATCTCTCTATTGAGGTGCGTGAGTGTTCCTCCAAGAAAAAGCGACCTCGCTGAGTGAAAAAAACAGTCACGCAAATGTTTGGTACGGATTTTCGTGGCTCCCCTTTACACGTCGTGGAGTCTAGTATTCTGTGATTGATTATCCAGTGATTATGTCGTTTATGCTCGTCCTGTCGTGGTCGTTGGGTCGGGATACTATTATATATGCTAGTCTACTATTCTATTGTGATAGTATGGGTTGGGGGTTTTAGTGTCATATATATATGTGTGTATATATATATATATATATATATATATATATATATATATATATATATATATATATATATGTGTGTGTGTGTGTGTGTGTGTGTGTGTGTGTGTGTGTGTGTGTGTGTGTGGATAGATTAATTAATTGATTGACTGATAAATTGACACTAGCACAGATAGATAGATATCAAGTTAGACAAATACAGATAGATAGACAGATATAAAGATAAATATATACACAAACGGGTATCAGATAGAGAAATAGATAGACACAAAGACCAAATAGACAGATAAATACACAGACACATAGATAGATTGACACAAAGACCAAATACACAGATAGATAAATAGATAGACAGATATACACAAAGACCAGATAGCTATTCCTCTTGAAGAAAAAATAATGATAACAGACCATAATTCTTTTCCTCTTATTTTTTCCTCTTAATTCTTTTCCTCTTAATTCTTTCCCTCTTTGTTATTTTCCCCTTAATTTTTTTCCTCTTAATTCTTTTCCTCTTAATTCTTTTCCTCTTAATTCTTTCCCTCTTTGTTCTTTTCCCCTTAATTTTTTTCCTCTTAATTATTTTCCCCTTAATTCATGTCCTCTCAATTCTTTCCCTCTTAATTCTTTTCCTCTTAATTCTTTTCCTCTTAATTCTTTCCCTCTTAATTCTTTTCCTCTTAATTCTTTTCCTCTTAATTCTTTCCCTCTTAATTCTTTTCCTCTTAATTCTTTTCCTCTTAATTCTTTTCCTCTTAATTCTTTTCCTCTTAATTCTTTTCCTCTTAATTCTTTTCCTCTTAATTCTTTTCCTCTTAATTCTTTTCCTCTTAATTCTTTTCCTCTTAATTCTTTTCCTCTTAATTCTTTCCCTCTTAATTCTTTTCCTCTTAATTCTTTTCCTCTTAATTCTTTTCCTCTTAATTCTTTCCCTCTTAATTCTTTTCCTCTTAATTCTTTTCCTCTTAATTCTTTTCCTCTTAATTCTTTCCCTCTTCATTCTTTTCCTCTTAATTCTTTTCCTCTTAATTCTTTTCCTCTTAATTCTTTTCCTCTTAATTCTTTTCCTCTTAATTCTTTTCCTCTTAATTCTTTTCCTCTTAATTCTTTTCCTCTTAATTCTTTTCCTCTTAATTCTCTTCCTCTTAATTCTTTTCCTCTTAATTCTTTTCCTCTTAATTCTTTTCCTCTTAATTCTTTTCCTCTTAATTCTTTCCCTCTTAATTCTTTCCCTCTTAATTCTTTTCCTCTTAATTCTTTCCCTCTTAATTCTTTTCCTCTTAATTCTTTTCCTCTTAATTCTTTTCCTCTTAATTCTTTTCCTCTTAATTCTTTTCCTCTTAATTCTTTTCCTCTTAATTCTTTTCCTCTTCATTCTTTTCCTCTTAATTCTTTTCCTCTTAATTCTTTTCCTCTTCATTCTTTTCCTCTTCTTTCTTTTCCTCTTAATTCTTTTCCTCTTCTTTCTTTTCCTCTTAATTCTTTCCCTCTTAATTCTTTTCCTCTTAATTATTTCCCTCTTATTTTTTCCTCTTTCCCAAGGAACGTTCCCACATCATGTCCTCTTGCAACCACAAACTGATTGTTGTTGATTTTGCTTAATAGGTTACCGGGGTTATGTTACCGGGAGTCTCCGGTGTTTGCCCTCACACACTGAGGGCGTTGGTTTTCTTCGTTTTTTCCCCCCTTTTCTCTCTCTCTTTCTCTCCTTTTCTTCCCTTCTTAATCTCTCTCTCTCTTTCTCTTTCTTTCTCTCTCTTTCGCTTTCTGTGTTCCCCTCTCAATATCTCTCTCTTTCTTTCTCTCGTTCTTTCTTTATTATTCTCTCTGTATTTCTTTCTCACTTTCTCTCTCTCTATTTCTCTCTCTCTCTCTATCTATCTATCTATCTATCTATTTCTATCTGTCTATCTATCCATCTACTTATGTAACCTGTAGGATCGTACTTTGCTGTCTAAAGAATGATATTAACCTGTGCAGAGTCCTATATCTAGCAATGTTGCAGAAAGGGTTTCAATTGCTCAGCGAATTGTGCGAAGATCCATTAACCAAATTTACTTTTAGAGGTAAAAATGAGATGTTTGCTCAGTCCAAAAGTGAGAATTTTGAATAAATAATTTGACGACGAATAATGGATGTTTCCGTCTTGCTATTGCTATCAGTTTTATTATTATCAGGGGGCTGGCAAGCCCCCCGTGGCAGTATGCGAGCCCGAGGACCCGAAGGGTCCGAGGGTGAGCTCGTAGACGAGCCTCCGGTGCGAGGGCCGAAGGCCCGAGCATCGGAGGTGAGTTTGGTACAGTCCGAGAGTCGTAGGACAAGTTCCGTTAACTCCGCTTGCCAGCCCCCTACTATGTTTCTGTGGATTCGCCGAATTTCAGGTAAAAATTTACCCAACTTCCCGACGTCCGAATTACTTAAAACTTAGTATTCCGTGCATTTTAGTACACAAAGACGCGACTGTCAAAATTTCAGATCGATTGGATTAAAAACGGCCCGAGTCCGCGAGTTATGTATTACAACCTGAAATCGCCAAAAATGAGGGCCGTGTTGTTCTTGTTTTTAAATGAGTACGATTATATAATACAGGTAGAGGATATTTTTAGGCTATCTAAACCGCCCCCATAAGTGGGCGCCCGTCTCTTTGTGATGATATATCTCGAGAAGTATAAAAGATACGCGATTTAGCAACACAGCATTGGAAAGAAGAAAGTTCAACTTTCAAAAACTGTCCTGAAAAAACATTTGATGTCCGCCCCACGCAGTGATGACATTCATAAGGACGTCACAAAATCACGAATTTCAAAATCAAACTATCCAAAAATAGACGTTTTTCAACTAATTTTTTTTTTTATATGAAACTTTCGAGATAGGAAAAAATGATCATTCTATCGTAGAAATGAAATTTAATGTACTTTCTGAAAATGCCGTCAAAACGTTCTGGGCTTCATGCATTGTTGAGATATTCGCGACTTTTTAAACCATTTTGACGCGAAAAAGTCGCGAAAAAACAAAATTATTTAAAACGGTAAACCTTAATGTGAGCGAACGGGGATGTCCCAGGCCTTCATCTTTCGATATGATGTCGGTTGTAGTCTCGAATTTGCTAATAACTGGTTTTCGAGGGTAGTGGCTCATCCTTATTTTGAGGGATTTTTTTTGACGTATTTGTGACGTCATTAGTAACACGCGGTAAGCCGATTTTTGCACACACAACACCACTTGTATTTGACGTTTAATGTCTGAAAAAAAACCAGTTTCAACTCAAAATTAATTCTTAGTGCTTTTCATATCGCTGCGTTGGCTATTGGATGAAACATTTCATCAATTTCATTAATTGAATCATTGGCCAATTAAACCAATTAACGCTCGTATCTCGGCTCACACATAAGATAGCGTCGTAAATCCAACGATATCTGTCTTGTTGACATTGATTGAGTGTAGTAGGTGCCACATGAGACCATTCATTATTATTCCCTCAATTAGATAATTGGTCAATTAAACCTATTAGATCTCTGAACACTGAAAAAGACTGATATTTTTTCCAAAACCAAAGCGTTCTTTTCATATCATAGGTTTTGAGGCAGAGAAAAGAATGCTTTACTGCCACGGACCAACACAACCAAATCTACTTTGGTTTTGGAAAAAATGATTATTATCATTGTTATTATTATCATTAGCGTTGTTATATTTTTTAGGATTGTGGTTATTAATGCTATTATTGTTATTATTATTATCGTCATCATCGGTATTATCATTATTATTATTATAGTTATTATCATCATCATGATTATCAGTATCGTAATTGTCATTATCAGCATCGTTGGTATTACAATCGTAATTGTTGTTATTTTCATCATGATGATAATCATTATCATCGGTAGTAATGTTATCATCATTACTATCATTATTAGCATTATCATCATTATCATCATCACCATCATTCCTATTATCATAATCATCATCAATATCATCGTTAATTTATTATTTACTTACACCAGAATACACTTCATTTCTTGAAATACTTTTCAAACACGTCACTCGCCTGGATGTAAAGCTTGCATGCACATTGCACAAGCTAGCAACATGCAATGCAAGGATACGTTATCCGAAGAGAAGTGTGTGAGGGGCGAGACAGCAGGATTATAACGGTAATGATTATAAGGGTGATGATAACATTAATAATAACATAACAATAAGTTTTATAAGCGTAATTATGATCATAATGATATAGTTAAGTAATGATGATAGAAATAGTGGTAAAGATTGTAATGATGATGATGATAACAATATTGATGATAAAGATTATGATAGAAATGATGACGCTGATGATTGTGATAAGACTAATGATAATGAAAATTGAATGATAATGATAATTACAATAATAGTAGTAATAATAGTAATGATAATGATGATGTAGATGAAGATGATGGTAATAATCATAGTAATGATAATAAGAATATCAATGATGATGATAATGGTAATGATCATGTGCTGATAATGATAAT
>NW_028234442.1:17975267-17977767 GCF_977035675.1 Penaeus japonicus
GTGGCTGGTGGAGTGACAGGAGTGGAGGTTAGAGGATAAAGGTGGAAGTGGAGAAAGTGGAGGTTAGAGTAAGACAGGTGGAAGTGAGGTGAGGTGAAGGAAGTGGAGGTAGAGGTAGAGGTGGAAGTGGAGGTGGAGGTGGAGAAAGTTGAGGTGGAGGAAGTGGAGGTGGAGGTGGGGGAAGTGGAGGTGGAGGTGAAGGAAGTGGAGGTAGAGATAAAGGTGGAAGTGGAGAAAGTGGAGGTAGAGGTAGAGGTGGAAGTGTAGGTGGAGGTGAAGGAAGTGGAGGTAGAGGTAGAGGTGGAAGTGTAGGTGGAGGTGAAGGAAGTGGAGGTAGAGGTAGAGGTGGAAGTGTAGGTGGAGGTGAAGGAAGTGGAGGTAGAGGTAGAGGTGGAAGTGTAGGTGGAGGTGAAGGAAGTGGAGGTAGAGATAGAGGTGGAAGTGGAGGTGGAGGTGGAGGAAGTGGAGGAGAGGTGGATATGGAGGTGGAAGTGTACTTCATTACGGATCTAACCATACTCGATCTAAACACTGTGTAATAATTCAGTGTCCATTTTTGTACACTTTATCTATGGTTTATTTTTATTTATACATATAATTAATTTAGTTATACATTGTTCTAGAGTTTCTACACACGTGACCACTTCACAACTATTTGCCATCTACACCAAAGTACAAACTCACGCTCTACCTTCGTTTAGCTAGGCAAGTCTATAAACATATATTAAGCCCCGAGGATACTGGCAAAGTTGTGCAACAATGCACCATCATCATGACTCAGCAGGATCATTCTCGGGAATAATCATCCACTCATTAATGTTGAATGTGGAAAGTGGTGCTTTCCATCGCGCCATTTTAATGCTTCTTGGACTGTATTTTGTAGTTTTTTTGTTTTTTTTTTCTTCTTCTTCTGTTCTTCTTCTTCTTCTTCTTCTTCTTTTTTATTATTACACAATCAAGCAAATTGAATGAAGTCGGGGATCGAATTTGGATATTGATTTTTTTCTTCAGAGGTCTAGGTGTAGATGCGAAATGACGTGAAGAGATGTTTGAACAGGAGTGTTTAATGATATGCTGATATGCGTTCCAAAGGAGATGCATGTCTTTGGAAATGCATTTAGCTCAAGAAATTGCCTCAGAGAGCTGTATCTGATTGAAATTATTATGCATTCCTTTGAGGTTCCGATGCTAGCAGAGGCACGTGAGTCATGGAGATTCAATGCAGACGTGTATACAATCAGCCTACTTATGGATACTGCAAAGAGAAGAACATAAGATTAAAAGAAAGTATAGGTTAACAATATACCCCAAACACTTTGACGTCACAGAACAAATGACGGCGAAATATGAATGACAAATTAACCACATATTCTCCTCTTATAAAGCACCCACAGAAGGCATACAAATCCACAAGCAGCATTTCAATGCTTACGGTAAACATCGGATCCCGTATGCACTAACACGTTCCTCACTTTGTGTATCCCTGTTGTTTAGGCAACGTGCCAACCCAAAGGTATTCCTTCGGATCTCTTGCATTGGGTATCTGTCAGAGCGTATGTAGCTCTAGGGTGCCTGGATAGCTCGAGCGGAGGAGCGGGAATGCTCTCTTTGATGTGGCCCTTTGATGGCACCCGGAAGGCAGCGTGTACGAAGGTTCAGCATCCGGGAGCTGTTGTCTTTTGGGCGAAGGGTTAAGCGTCTCACACTGAAGCTATCATGGGATCTAATCCTCGGGGGAGGGGGGGGGGGAATTTTTTAATACATCCTTAGAGATATATGCGATGTTTCAATAGGAATGTGTAAAGGTCTCTTTCCTTTTCCTTTTTTTATTTTTTCTCCATCCCCATTCCCACCCTCCTCCCTTCCTCCCTCCTCCCTGTTTTACTCCGTTTTTATTTTCCCGTCTGTTTTTTGAGTTGACGATCAAATACACCAGTCCAGAAGACAGACAATGACGCGTGTTCCTTAGTTTCGAAGTCTCGGGACCAAGAGTGTGAGTAAGTGCTCCGTAGAGACGTGATGTGTGTGCGCCGTGTTGTATCCCTGAGACAGATTGCGAGCGCGGGACGATAAATCTTGAGGAATGTCAGAGTTCGCCCATTCCATTGACCAAGGGGAGGAAGGGGGAAGCCAGTTCTTTCAGCACTTTTACTAAGAGCATTGTTTTCAGCTATTTACCAACGAAGGATGAGGTGGAACGCTTTTGCAAGGTAGCACTTAGTGCATTTTTCTAACAGTTATTTCTTCTAACCAACGGCAGCTGGGATGGATTTTCCTTTGAATATTGTTTTAAGCTCTTTACTAACGAAGGATGGGGTGGGGATCATATAGAAAGATTTTCACTCCAAGGATATATATCTTTTTTTTATCTCTTCTACTTTTATTTTATTGTTCCATGGCCCAACGCGAACTGAGGTGAATCCATTTCTTCAGCAAGATTTCTCCACCACGAACTATAGAAGTAAAAAGACAATTATTTTCTTAAGAATTCTCTACATTT
>NW_028234442.1:17985267-17990267 GCF_977035675.1 Penaeus japonicus
CATGAGTTACGGTCATACTGCGTGTTGCAAAAGGGAATGACTACAGACATGAGTTACGGTCATACTGCGTGTTGCAAAAGGGAATGAGAGAGAATGACGGAAAGGGAGAGAGAGAAAGGAAAGAGGGAGAGAGAAGGAGAGAAGGAGGGATAGAGAGAGAGAGAGAGAGAGAGAAGGAGGGATAGAGAGAGAGAGAGAGAGAGAAGGAGGGAGAGAGAGAGAGAGAGAGAGAGAGAGAGAGAGAGAAGAAGAAGAAGGGGGAGAGAGATAAAGAGAAAAAAAAAGAGACAGAGAGGGGGGGGGTAGGGGAGGGAAATTCTGTGACGCTTCTCTCTCGTACCCCGCAGGACTGAATTGTTCATCTATGTGTTCTATCAGAATAACTGTTAAGCAGTAGATATTAACTAATCGCAAATTTTAAGGGGAGTTAAGCCCCCCTTCGGCTACGTCACCGCTCTTTTTTTATTAGGATATTGTAGATAAGTAGTTGTTGTTTTGCTAAGTGATCGCTGTGATTTCATTGTAAGGGTGAAAATATTTTCATGTTTTCCTGTTGTTGTTTTTTATCCTATTCACATCAATGTACCAATCTACATTATCTAAACACACAAACATCTACACTCTCTCATACAAAAACACACAAACATCTACACTCTCTCGTGCAAAAACACACGTACGCACAAATACACACACAAACAAAAAACAAACACACGAATACATATCCATTCCCTCCTATCTGTTTACCGATCGTAGCAGCACTTTTATAACCCTCATTGTACCCTAAGGTGCATTCTTGCTTGATCACTGCAGATGTGTCCTCACTGGCACCCCGAATGTCCTGCTCTGACCTGCTTTGGGGTCTCTCTCCCCTTGACCTGCACCGTCACAGCTGGCCTTCCTCCCACACACACACGCGCACTTTTTGCTTGCTTGCGACGACGCAATTTCATGTCACTCAAAAAAAAGGTAGACGGGCTATTGCTTGCAGGAAAAATGGTTGCACTACATGCGTTATAGATCTCGGATTTCGATCGACAAAGATGTTGCTTTTATTTGTTCGTGCTTGGGGCTGTCTCGAAATGACATTGCCGTTGTGGTCATTGCGTTGTTCCGCTGCTTCGATCGGTGTGTGAGTGAGAGGGAGGGAAGGAGAGAGGGAGAGGGAGGAAGGGAGGAAGGGGGGAGGGAAAGAACACAGAGGGAGAGGGAGGGAGGGCGAAAGGAAGAGAGGGAGGGAGACATATATATATATATATATATATATATATATATATATATGTATGTATGTATGTATATATATATATATAGAGAGAGAGAGAGAGAGAGAGAGAAAGTGGGTAGATAGAGAAAGATCAGTGCGAGAAACAGAGAGAGGGAGGGAGGAAGGGAGTGTGTGTGAGAGAGAGAGAGAGATAAAGAGACTAAGACGGACAGACAAACAGAAACAAAAAAAACAAAAATAGAGAAAGCGAGACATAAATGCTATGATCGAGGTCATACCACGAGGTACATTATGACCTCGTGGTGGCGTGCTGGAGGGGGGGGGGGATTACACTCCAGACTTGCAGGAAAAGAAAGTATTGATTGCTGAGTATCTGTATCGAGGAGAAGGAAGCTGCTGAGCCTCAGTGTTTTCCAATAAATGGCTGTTTTTTGAATTGTGGGTTTTGCCTGATCAGAATTTCGTGCTGAGTTCAGCTTCTTGTCAATCTCAAAGCAGGTCGGATCTAAATAGAGAATTTGTATTTTTCCAGGGGAGGTCTTCGCTAATTTTCAGCCCTTCATCTGATTTTCTTTGCTCCATGCTTAATTTTGCAATAGATCTAGTAAGAAAAGAACAAAGGAATTTCTCAGAACTGCTTGAACATCGCAGAGGTACAGATCGTTTTCTATTTCTTCCAGGGGGTTCTTCTCTAATTTTAGGTCTTCCATCTTATCATTTTTTTTTCCTTCGTGCTTAATCTTGTATTAAATCCAGTAAGAAAAGATAAAGGAATCAAGGAGCTAATGTTCTAGAAATTACTGCTAACGACCTCACGTGTTATCGTAATTCGGAGTCTTTTGAGTGATTCGAGTTCATAATGATCTTGTAATGGCTTTGGGAAAGGGATGTGTGGATCTTAAATGCATTCTGATCTTATAATTATAAAGATCGAAAGATATAGGACATGTGCTCTTCACGCATAACAAAATTGATTTAATAAATAAGAAAGGTGAACTAAAATGGAAATATGTTAATGAGTGAATAATTGTAATTTGCCAGTTATACATACATACATATACAAATATAATACACACACACACACATGTGTATGTGTGTGTGTGCATTTTAGATATTAGCATAAAACATTTCCATTTCCATCAAGACCATAATCTTCAAACATTTATTTATTTCATCACAGCTTCACCTTTACCCAAAGACGCCATCTCTCACAACCAAAAGGCGGGAGAGATAGAAAGAGATAAATTGTAGGAACAAGAAAGAGGCAGAACTTTAATTACCAGATAAAAATCTTATAAGGCGTAATGTCATTTTCTCTTTTACCTTGATTACCTCACTTCTCTCATTTGTTCTAGATCTTTCTTCGGGGTAAAGGAAGTCGGGGTGAAGGGTTTCGAACGCGTCTGCGATTGAATGAGAGGGATGGAGAGTCTGAACTTGTTCGGTTGCGTGGAGAGATGTTAGTGCATATATGTGATTTTACGCAGGTATATGTACACACACTTGTATACAGACATTCACATGCATACACATATACACTCACCCACTTGCTTAATTTCTTGCTCGCTCACTCACTTGCTCGCTCACTCGCTTGCTTACTCACCTACTCGTTTGTTCTGTATTTTCACTCACTCACTCACTTACTCGCTCTCGCTCAATTTCTCCCTCACTTACTCACTTACTCTCTCTCAAATTCCCCTTCAATCACTCTCTCACTCACATACTCATTCAGCACACAAGCATTTAATTTACATAACCATAGGAGGGACAGAAAATTAACATAGGACCTAAATTAACAATTCCCTAGATTAATCTGCAACACGATTAGATACTGCAACTAGATTGGGGTCATTAATTGATAACAGAGAGAGAGAGAGAGAGAGAGAGAGAAACGCACTCACTCATTTATTCGGTCATTCATTCAAGCATTCACTCACTAATACACACACACATACACACACACACACACACACACACACACACACACACACACACACACACACACACACACACACACACACACACACACACACACACACACACACGGAACCGAAGCACATGTGTCACGACGTCATCAATTGCCTTTTATACAAAATCAATTCAGAAGATTAACAAACAGACTATCAAAGTATAATCAATATATGGATTGCATATGTTTACGAGCTGAATTATGTATGGTATTTTTGAATTGTAGATCAGAATTGACATGAAGTTACCGGGGAGGGGGTGGGGGTGAGAGGGGTGGGGTGGGGATGACTGTTCTAAAAATATATCCATAAATCTCTTTTGTTTTGTTTTATTTCAGATTTATTGATGAAAGAGAGAAGGGGTGGGGAGAAAGAGAGAGAGAGAGGAGACAGAGAAGACCTAGAATCACTCATTCAATTAGGATGTTGCAGAGAAAACCCAATGAAGATGCAATAAAGTTACATTCGTTATGCTATTAGAGTGTTCACCTTGGGTTGTTTTGAGAGAAAGGGGGAGGGTATTAGGGGAAGAGAGGGAAGGAAGGAGGGTAGAGGGGGAGAGAGGGAGGGAGGGAGAGGGAAGGTATGAGGAAAAGGGAGTGAGTGAGGGAGGGAGTGAGAAAGGGAGGGAGAGAGAGAAAGAGAGAGAGAGAGAGAGCGAGAAAGAAAGAGAAAGATCAAGAACGAGAGAAATAGAAGCTGTGTAAATGTGAAAACAACCTCAAAAGAAGACACAAACAATAAAATGTAAGGAAAGACGTACACAAAAACAACAACCCCGTTTTCAAAATCTCGCGCCATTTTTTTCGCCACCCGTTACACGCGAAATATTTCCCGCGCTCCCTAACCTGAAACCAACCAATACAAAGAAATTGCTCCTCGTTTCAAGAAATTGGATCTCCCTTATTATTGTTTGATCAGCAATGGGATTATCAAATGCACGATTGAGGTGAATGAAGAGGGAGAACGGAACTTAGGGTGAGATTTGGCATCGGCGCATTCGAAGTTCGTTAGCAATACTAATCTATTTCTTGCGTTCTCTCTCGGTTTCTCTTGCTCTCTCCCTCTCTCTCTCTCTCCTATGTTACCTCATCCTTTTGAGATGTACGTAATCACTTGTCTCAATAAACTCATCAAAGTAAAAAAAAAAGTCTCTCTCTCTCTCTCTCTCTCTCTCTCTCTCTCTCTCTCTCTCTCTCTCTCTCTCTCTCTCTCTCTCTCTCTCTCTCTCTCTCTCTCTCTCTCTCTCTCTCTCTCTCTCTCTCTGTCATCTGTTATTATTCAACAATAATAACGATGAGAATGTTATTACTCATACTGATTAATATTAATATCAATTATAACAGTGATGATAATGATGATGATTGTGATAATGACAATACTTGTTGAGTAATTATGAAAATGACACTGTTATACGAATGATTATAATGCAAATGATAATGATGATGATCATGAATATGATCAATATAATGTTATTAATAATAATGATAATGACAATGAGGAGAGTGATAACAATGATAATATCAAAACTGAGACAGATAATAATGGTAATAAAATTATATATTGTTACTATTATTTTGATTTTCATTGTTATCACTGTTATCATAATCACTGTTCATATCACTGCGATGTAACACTTTAGTCACCAATATGATTATTCAATGTCTTTCTTTAATGCATTTTCTATTAATACAACAAACAAGGGTACATTATACATGTTTTTCTTTTTTATGTAACCAAGAACAATTACAGAATCAAAAGTTTGTATCTTTAAATAGACCCAAAGATAATTATCGCTTTAATGCATAACT
>NW_028234442.1:18000267-18007767 GCF_977035675.1 Penaeus japonicus
CCCGATGTGTATATCACTCTAATAGCCTCGGGAAATCCAGGCTTTCGCCCCCGGTAATGATCCTCTGCGCAGAAGTGCCAGGTGGTGACGGCAGCATCCAGGCCGGAGGATCAACTCGAAGGGAGGGAAGGGGGGGGGGAGGAGATTGCGTCTCGAGCAGGTGTTGGCAGGTGGTGGCAGGTGGTGGCAGGTGGTGGCAGGTGGTGATAGCCGAGCCCAGTGGTAGTGGCAGACGGCGACTTTCCCCCTGGTCAATCCTCGTGATGGCGCGCTGCCTTCAGGATGGGTCGTGAGAGAAAGAGAGAGAGAGAGAGCGAGAGAGAGAGAGAGAGAGAGAGAGAGAGAGAGAGAGAGAGAGAGAGAGAGAGAGAGAGAGAGAGAGAGAGAGAGAGAGAGAGAGAGAGAGAGAGAGAGAGAAAGAAAGAGAGAGAGAGAGAGAGAGTAAGAAAGAGAGAGAGAGAGTAAGAAAGAGATAGAGTGAGAGAAAGAGAGAGAGAGAGAGAGAGAGAGAGAGAGAGAGAGAGAGAGAGAGAGAGAGAGAGTAAGAAAGATATAGAGTGAGAGAGAGAGAGAGAGAGATAGAATGAAAAAGAGAGAGAGAGAGAGAGAGAGAGAGAGAGAGAGAGAGAGAGAGAAAGAAAGAAAGAGAGAGAAAGAGAGAAAGAGAGAGAGAGAGAGAGTAAGAAAGAGATAGAGTGAGCGAGAGAGAGAGAGAGAGAAATCCTCATGACGCGAGGGAGAACGGAGGTTATCTCGCCCCTCTCAGGCATCCGGGACAATAACAATGTTCAGGATTATCACGGATGAGCAAATACGGCTCGATGTCGGGAAGGGCTTACGTCTTAATTAAGTTAGTCCTTCAAGATCCTTCAAGGACTGGGATTCCTCCTTAGCCAATCAGTCCCAACGTCAGATAGCCATCATGGCTCTCCTCGCGATCAGTTATGGCCAAATACCCGGAGAAAGGAGTGTCCACGTATCCGAAGGGAGGAATTTGTGAGAAAACGTGGGCGGGGTTTGAAGACGGGGACTGCATGGTGGAAGCAAGAAATATGAAAAAAATATGAAAATAATACCTTTATGTGAATAGTTTAAGTCTGAGAGATGCATTACTGTTTTTTATTTTTTCATTTTTTTTTTTTTTTATGTATAGAAATCCGGACATTCCTTAAGTGCATTTATCTCGTAAGGAGACAGGAACGGGAAGACTTATTATATTGAATGTGTTTCCTCTATAAGAATTAGAGGGAATTAACAGACTCAATTATTGCCATAATAAACTACGATAGCTTACATTATTTAACGACATGGCTTGATCTATAATCAATTAAGGCAGGTTTTGCAATAAACGGTTGACCCAGTGACTTTACGATCGCCAAATAGGAGAATCGAAACCATTTGTTGAAATCCACAATGGGACGTAAACCCTACAGGTTATCCGAACGAATATTTTCTTTGCATAACCGGTGATTCCATATATTTTAGTCCGTTCTCAGTCTTAGTACAAGGGTCCATTCCGAACGATATATTCTCTTCTGAAGACTTTCGGTTCTCCTAAATGCCGGAGCTTTATGGGAGGTGCTACACTGACGTCAGATTTTTATTGTAATAGAGCCGGGGTTTCTTTCGAACTGTGTACACTCTGTAGTAATAAAGCCTCAACTGTTTACTTTTCCTTTTTTTTGTTTTTATTTTTGTTTGTTCCACTGTTTTACTGTCCTTATTGCTACGGGAATGTATGGTCTGTTCGATTCCATAGCTACATGTATGTGTGTGTGTGAGAGAGAGAGGGGGGGAGAGAAAGAGAGAGGGGGGAAGAGAGAGAGGGAGGGAGATAGATAGATGGATAGAGAGAGAGAGAGAGAGAGAGAGAGAGAGAGAGAGAGAGAGAGAGAGAGAGAGAGAGAGAGAGAGAGAGAGAAGAGAAATAGAGAAGAGAAAGAGAGAGAAAGAAAGAGGGATAGAGATAGGAGCCCACACGATACTAAAACTGACGAGAGGCTCATCATGTACCTCTTGACAATATTAAAGACCCCGGTGTTACGCAAGGGAAGTAATAAGAAGGGGTGTCTTCGTCAAATCGATTCTCTAAATCACAATGAAGCGGTTTAGTTATTTTTTTCTCCTCTCATGTAAGACAAACTCGCATATGAAAAATAAATCATAATGAATAATATTTTTATCCTTTATGATCATAATTACGCCAACTTTCCTAACTAATGATACTGATCATCATCTTATCCTAATTATTTAAACAATTATCATAATTTCTTTGTTATAGTTCCAGAAAAAAGTCACGCATAAATCGAATCAGATGGAAATGAAGACACTCGTAGCCAGAGAATGAATGAATACATTATGCATGAAAACAATAGGCGGGCGCGAATTTCCATCGGAACTCGAGAGAAATTTATGCAGAGCGACCCGAAAACCAGGTCCTCAGCCATCTTGATTATTTTCTCTCCTAGTCCCCACGATATCATGCATGATGAGCGCTCTATAAAAACACTAATTTCACAATCACTGCCATCAAACGGAGAGGCGATAAAAATTATTTTTTAATTAAGCAAGCTAATGACACGCGAACCAAGCTTAATTGACTAATTATTCCATCACGGGCGGTGGTGACTTCCGAAGCGCGGACTGTTGTTGTCAGCGCGAACGGCCTATCGGAGGGAGGGGAGGGAGGGAGAGGGAGGGGAGGGGGGGAGGCCAGGTCGTACACTAACCACCGTCGAAGGAGATTGTGTAATCGCTCTTTGGTTTGTTTGGTTGCGTTGTCTTGTCGCTGCTTGGTTGGTGACATTGGTTGTTATTGTGTTTTTTTGGTTGGTAGTTGAATTATACGAAAATTTGTAGATGGATTTTTGTGAATTTTTATGGATTGGGTGACCGTTTTTACTAAGGATTAGTTGATTTTGGTAGTGAATCTGATTAGGATAAGTCAAAAGATTTAACGCCTGTGCTAAGCGTCATAGAAAACACTTTTTAAAAAAATTCTTGTATAAATAAAGTGGTAGACTTATGTATTCTGAAACTCCTGACGAAAGTTTGCGCTCTTTAAATGTTTTCAGGTTGGCTGAATGTTTTCAAGATAGCCTTTGTTGTCGTTTTATCTTCATTGCAAAATCACGTGATACATAGGTAAACCAATATAGCAATGCACGTCATGTCCTTGCGTGACGGTCGGGTGAAATTGGCACTGACACACTGTGATTGATGTTGGCTGACCTTTGACCTTTCCGACCTTTGTGCTTTTGTTTTTTTCTTTTATCTCTGTCTCTATTTTTTGGTGTTGCTAAAACGATAGATGAGGAAGCCAAAGGGAATCCAATTCCGGTGAATGAACTGCCTAATTTCTTTTAAGTACTAGATTGGATATATCCCGGTATCCGAGGTAGGATTACTGATTTCGTGCAATCTGCATGTCGGGTTTTTATGCACGGGCGTACAGATTATAGACTGATTCATGCAGACTCGTTCGTCACGCCTACGAGTTTATTCACGCACGCACAACACACAGGTATAAAGCAAGAGGTACACTCGCACATACACATTCACACACACACACACTTTATGCACACGCACACACGTATACTCATACACATACACATATATACCTACACCCTCCCCCACACCTACACCCCCCCCCCCACTAAAAATCAATTAAGTCCACAGACACGCACACACGCATTCAAACTCACATACCGACCCCCTCATACACACACCAACCCCTACAGCCCCCCATCCCCACCCCCTTCCCCCTACACACACACCCCTACAGACAGACAACCACACACCCCATTTCACGCACTCACACGGCCATTATCTCCGAGATAAAACTTAGCCAAACTGCCAACTGACCCGAGGGATGGCAACCAGGGTGAGAAGACGAACTGGATTTTGTTACCTATCGATTTTGAACGAGTTTGTGCTCCCTGCCAAGTGTCTGGGAGAGTCAGGAAACGCTGAGTTTTGGCTCAAGTGTTCCTGGCAGTCTAGTGCTGAGTGCTGAGAGTCTTGTGATTATCTTGGGTCTTAGTGCTGATAGGTTGATATTTGTCTTGGGTCTTAGTGCTGAGAGACCTTTAATCATCTGGGGTTTCAGTGCTGAGGTTGGTAATCATATTGGGTCTTTTGTCTTATCTTTTCGTGTGAGATTGAACGTAAGGTTTCCTGCGACGTAGTTATTCAATGCTGAGAGACTTATATTACATTGTGTGTTTAGCATAAGTGATCTTGCAACTTAGCTAAATAGTGCTAAGAGTAGGACTCGGTTATTTAATGCTGAGAGGCTTATCTTATCTTTCTCAGCTTATATTGTTTTGTCAGTTGATGCTAGGGTTTATCTTGGTTATTTTTCCTAATCTTGTGAGATTAGCATAAGCATTCTTCGACTCATTCCTCTGGTGGTGAGAGGCTTATGTTAAATTATCTCTTATGTCATATTTTGCCTTGTGAGATTAGCATAAGCTTTCCTGCAACTTAGTCAGTGGATGTTTGGGAAGCTTATTTTGCCCACCTTATCTTATCTCGTCTTGTGAGATTGGCTGTGACTGCGATTCATTTCTGTATCTCGTTTTATCTGTTCTTATCTCTTTTTCGATCCATCATCATCCATTATTCTTGATCGTTGTTTTTTCTTCACGTTTATCCCTTTCCCTCTTTATTCATCCCCCGTTTATTTTCCTGTTTATCCCCCCCCCCCCCGTCCTCCTCCATCAACCATTAGCTCTTCACGCACGCCAATTTCTCAACCATTATTTTAATCCCGGCGCCAAACGTTTGTCCTTTTTTATATCGTTATATATATATATATATATATATATATATATATATATATATATATATATATATATTATATATATATATATATATATATATAATATAGAGAGATATATATAGATAGATAGATAGATTTAAGGAGGGGGGGATGATGGAGGGTGAATCCTGACAATTTTTGTTACTTTTTGGGGAGATTAATCCATCTTGAAAATTTTCGTTTTTTCCGTTTTCCGTGAATCCTGAAATTTTTTCTTTCTTTTTTGTCTTTTTTATCCCGACTATTTTCTTTTTTTTTTTAATCCTGACAATTATCAGTTTTTTTTTTCTTTTCTTTCTTTATGGGAGGGGGGGGTTAGTTTCCGTTACCACAGGATAACCCAAATGTTTGCCGTGTCACTCGAGGGGAAAATATATTTGCGATCGTTTGACTTAAAAAAAAATAAAAATGGATCATAATTTTTTGGAATGTTTGATGCGATGAAAATAGTTTGGTGTGGGAAAAAAGTAGATAATTTTTGGAGTAGTTGATGCGAAAATTTGTCTACAATTTCTACATAGTTGATGTGAAAAACAGTCGTTATTCTTATCATATTTTGTACGAAAAAAGTTACGTGTGTGTGTGTGTGTGTGTGTGTGTGTGTGTGTGTGTGTGTGTGTGTGTGTGTGTGTGTGTGTGTATATATATATATATATATAATATATATATATATATATTTAATACATAAATATATATATATATATTGTATATATATATATATATATATATATATATATATATATATATATATATATATATATACATACATATAAATCTATATATGTATGTATGTTTATACGTACGTATATATATATATATATATATATATATATATATATATATATATATATATATATATATATATATATATACACACACACACACACACACACACACACACACACACACACACACACACACATTCATATAACAATTTTTTGTCTGTGTGTGTGTGTGTGTGTATAGTATATGATTACTTTTTTTCTTTTTACTCAGTATGAAAAAATAGTCGATATCCTTTTAAATAGTTGACATGAAAAGTACTTAACAAATTAATTGAAGTGAAGAGGAGCAAATGTCAAAGATACTTGAGGTGAAAGGAAAGAAATAGACGTAAAATTATAAGAATAGATGTGACAAAAAAATGACGATGATTCAGAAAGTAGACGTGAGAAGATACATAGTTTATGTGAATTGATTAAGATGATAAAGAATAAAGAAAGTAATAGAAGAATTATTATTACTAGATTTATAAAAATAATGAAATAAGGATGATATAGATAATAGTACTGATAATAATAATGATGATGATTTTGATAACAATGATGCAAATGAAGATGATAATGATTATTATGATATGATATTAATAAGAGTGGTAATATTATAAAATAAGGATAGTAGTAAAAGTAATAATGATAACAATAATGATAATAATAATAATAATTTTTAAAAATTCCAATGATAAGGATAATTATGATGGTAATAATAATGATAAATACAATGATGATAATAATGATAATATCAATAATAATAATGATAATGGTAATAACAATAATAATAATGATGATGATAGTAATGATAATGATGAAAATTATGATAATGATTATCATTATTCATGATAATAATGATAAGGAGAAAAAGGGGAATAATCATCCTAACATCAAAATAACAATAATAAAGATAAAAATGATAAACATCCAAAAATATCTATAAAAAATAATAACAAGAACAACACCTCTCTCTCGCATCCTTAAAAATCTAGAAAAAAAAATATCCTCACTCTAGTTTCAAGACGACAAGCAAGATGGCGCGAACTCCTCACTAACACATCTTTGCAAGCATACATCAGCCTCGTCTTGCATGCAACGATCTGCACCTATTCCTCAAACGACAGTTCTCTAAATCCGAGCTTTTACCTTCCGAGACGTTGCATCTTTTGCGGCGAAGAGCTGGTGACAGATGGTGGCGTCCTGCAGATGTTGCATCACAACCACAGGCCAGGAAGGGCTTGGAAACAGATGTCTCCAACCGGGGTTTGGGACTCCTCTTCCTCCACTTCTTCTTCTTCCTTTTTCTCTTTCTTCCTCTTTATTGTTCCTCTTTCTCTTTCTCCTTCTCTTTTCTTTGCCTCCTCTTCCTTTTATTTTTACTTAGCCTTTTCTTCTTGTTCTTCTTTCTTTCTTTTTTTCTTTTCTTCTTCTTGTTTCTCTTTCTTCCTTTTTATTTTTCCTCTCTCTCTTTCTCTTTCTCTTTTCTTTTCCTCCTCTCCCTTCTATTTTTCCTTTGCTTTTTTTTCTTCTTGTTCCTCTCTTTCCTTCTTTTTCTTTTTCTTTCTCTTACTCCCTTTCTTTTTCCTCCTCCTCTTATTGTTATTCCTCTTTCTCCTTCTCTTCTTGTTATTCCTCCCTTTTCTTCTCTTTCTCCTTATCATCCTCCCCTTCTTCCTCCTCTTCCTCCTCCATCTCTTCTTTTCCTCCTTCTTCTTCTTTTTCTTCTCTTCCTCCTACTTCTCCTCTTCCTCTTGTTTTCCCCCTTCTCCTTTTCCTCCTCCTCATTCTACTTCTCCTCATCCTCTTCCTACGCCCCTTCCTTCTCTTCCTACGCCTCTTACTCCTCTTCCTACGCCTTTTACTTCTTTTCCTATGCCTCTTCCTTATCCTACTCTTCTTCCTCCTCTT
>NW_028234442.1:18037767-18040267 GCF_977035675.1 Penaeus japonicus
TTTGAGAATTCTAATTTTGTTCAGCATAAGCATGGCTATTTCTCTGCTATTTTGGAATATGGATTTTGCTTCCAGAAAACAAAGAAAATTTGTAAAAAAGTTATATGTGTAAGGAATATGTGTGCATTGTTGTTTAGCAATAGCATGTAAGCAAATACTGTAAACATTTCTTTAAAAAAATATCCATCCATCGAGTTTTTAAACAAAATTAGCACCATGGCTGATCAAATTTGCAAATAGATAATTTTGTAAAAAAGAAAAAGAAATTCAGCCATGGTGAAGAGTTAGTGTATTTGTTTACTGTGATTCATGGTTATCAATTAAGTGAATCATGGGCTCCATTGTTAAATTCCATGTGTGCTATGAGGCGATTGAATGGTGGACACACAGACTTACTTACACTGACAAAAAAGCATACACAATATACATATACACAAGACCATGACTGGTCAGGTACATATTATTGTCAAAACGCAGTACTAATAATTTTATTAGGTATTGTACACCAATGATATAATGTGTAACATAAGGACTTTCCTACAAAAAGGCTAGAAAACTATTGCATTACATTTCAATACAGAACGGCAACGTATGTTTGTGTATGTATGTATTTAAGTATATTTATATATATATATATATATATATATATATATATATATATATATATATATATATATGCACACCCACACACACACACACAAATATATATATATATATATATATACATATATATATATATATATATATATATATATATATATATATATATATATATACATATATATAAACACACACACACACACACACACACACACACACACACACACACACACATATTATATATATATATATATATATATATATATATATATATATATATATATATATATATATATATATATATATATATATAACTTTTTTCGTTACTTTTGAGTCCATTTTATTGAATGTGAAGGAAGATTCAAAACCATTCACGGATATAAAAACTACAAGAAACTAATAATAATTTTGTTCACATTACTTATTCCTACTTACCTCTGACGTAATGTTACTATTCTATACAGATTATAAATAGATATATGTCTGTTACGCAATCTCTAATCTGATATATTGATATCACCGGCTACATGTTATCAAATTGAAAAGGTATCTTGATAAGGGAAAAAGAAAATGAGAAATAATTAATGCTACAGATTACAGACTTTGCAATATTGCTGTTGATTGACTCCCTCATAATGCTGTAACTACCGGATAGAGTCACAGTGAACAGGTTTAAATGTTGCGTAATTCAATAAAGATTGTGCTCTATAATGAAAGCCTCCCCCAAAGTAAAAACAAGCAAAAACAAAATATAACTGTTAGACTTTGCAAAGACAACAAAAACATAACTTTCCACTGAAAATACCTTAGACCTACACTGTTTTTCCAGCAGATTCAACCAGCTTGTGACCTTGATAAAGCTGCTATTTGCAATGGGGGTCAAGAGAACATCATCCAAATCAGCATATAGAGTAATGAAAAGCCTGGAATAACAATCCGTGTGTATTTAATATTTTATAACAAAATACACACAGATCTTACGAAATTGTCTAGGCTAAATGTACAGAGAAAAGTCTTCCTTAAAAATGTTTTATATTATGAAATGGTGTTATTAACTCGAATATATGACAAAGGGACCTGATGTATGATTAACAATAAAATGCTACAAAAAGAGGTTTTATTTTTCAAAATCCAAAAATAGGATTGGAAAAAAAACATTGTTCCCTCTATGCAAATATGGAAGAGAGAGAGCAGAGTAGAGAGAGAGAGAGAGAGCGGGAGAGATTGAGAGTAGAGTAGAGAAAGTGAGAGCGAGAGAGAGAAAGGGGTCGAGTCAACTGACACCCCTCCACCCCACCCCACCCCACCCCCCCCCCCAAAAAAAAAAGTATATATATATATTATATATATATATATATATATATATATATATATATATATATGTTAGATAAAAAAAATCAGGTGGCCTCACATAGAGATATAGATAGATATTGATATGAACATTTTGATAGATACAATGGGTATGTGGAGATATATATATATATATATATATATATATATATATATATATATATATATATATATATATATATATACATATATATACATATATATATATATATATATATATATATATATGTGTGTGTGTGTGTGTGTGTGTGTGTATGTGTGGATATATAGATATAGATACATATAGATAAAGATATAAATATATATAGATAAAGACAGATAGATAGATACAGAGAACGAGAAAGAGAGTTTATTAATTTCCCTTCATTTTAGGAATCACTTCAACCATGCGCCACATTCCAAATTCAACTAACCGTTATGTATATAAATAACATAGTTTAGCGACTACCCTTTTTTCTGATGGTGAACAATTCATGAAGCTCGTGTATTATTCTAGTTAGTTTGAACAATTTGCTGAAATTTAGATCAAGCCTCATTCAGTCCGTGCTGG
>NW_028234442.1:18065267-18075267 GCF_977035675.1 Penaeus japonicus
ACACACAAAAAACCCACAACCCCCCCCCCCCCCACTTCACCAACAAACAACACAAAAATCATCTAAAAACAAAACACCACACACACAAATCACCCCACCCCCTTATCAACAAACCCCACCAACACCCACTCACACACACCACACTCACACATCACACATCATCACACAACACTTACCCAACACAACCCCCAACTAACATCAATTAACACACACCATCCCACACCCCCCACAAACTCCCCCACACCCACCCCATCACACCAAACACACACTCAAACAACACCCACAACCACACCCACATACACACCACACACCTAAACAAAAAAAACCACACACACACCACACACCCAACACACCACATCTCTCAACCCACACACCACACCTCCACACACAACACACACACCAACACACACACCCACCACAACACCCACACAACACACACCACAACACACCCAACACACACAAAAACCCACACACACACCCCCCCACCCAACACCCAAAAACACACACAACACAACACAACTCACCCACACACCACCCACACACACCACCCACACCCCCACACCCCACACCCCCCCCCAAACACCCACACACACAACACACCCAACCACACACCCAACAACACCAACACACACCCACACAAACACACACAAAAACCAACACAACCCACACACCAACCACAAAACAAACACACACACACACACACACCACAAAAAACAAAAAATACAACACAACAAACCCACACCACACACCCCAACAACAACCCCAAACACACCACACACCCACACACAAAACACACCACACACACAACCACCACCCAAAAAACAAATCCCACCACAAAATAAAGCCACACACACACAAAAACAATAAAACACACACACACACACCAACTCACAACCACACCACAAAAAATCCACACAAACACACACCACACACAAACACAAAACACACAACACACCAAACCACCCCACACACAACACACACACACAACACAAACACAACACAACACCACACACACAAAAACCAAAACACCAACACACACACACCAACACAAACACACACACACACACCACACACACAACAACCCCACACCCAACACACAAACCACCCACAACCAACAAAACCACCACACAACACACACACACCCCACACACCCCACCCCCACACCACCAAACACAACAACAAACACACACAAAACACACACAACAACACACCACACCACCCCACAACACCACCACACCCACCACACCCACACACCCCACACACACACACCACCACACCACACCCCACACAACACACACACACACCCAACCACACACAACCACACCCCACACACCACAACAAAACACAACCACAACACACACCACCACACACACACACACCACCCCCACACCCCACACACAACACCACACACACACCCCAACCACCACCACACAACACCCACACCACACACACACCACACCACAACAACAAACACAACACCACCCCAACAACAAACACAACACCAACAACACCTCACACACCAAAACCACAACCCACTCAAAAAATCCACATCACACACAAACGAACACACAATCAACACACCAACCACACACACACAACACACAAAAACACACACAACCTAACACCAAACACACAACACACACAACCACTCACCCCCCCACACCCACACACCAACACACACTCAACTCCACCAACACACCACCACAACACACACCACACACACAACAAACCACACACACACACACACCACACACAAACCACACACCCCACACAAATTCCACCACCATACACACACCACACACAACCACACAACCACACCACACACCATACACACAACACACACACATCACACACACCACACACACCACACACAAACACCCCACAACACACACCACCACACCACAACCCCAACACAACCAACACCACAAAATCACACACACACCACCAACAACCACACCACCACCACCACACAACCACCAAACATCACACACACCACCACACCACACAACACCACACCACACACACCATGCCACACCACACACACCACACTATACACCACACAAACCAACCACCCACATATACCACACACACAACCACCACCACACACACACATCCACCAACACCCACACACAACCCACCACACACACCACCAAGATCACACACACACCACAAACACAACACACCACAACCAAAACAACCACACACCAACACACACCACACCCACCCTCCCCCCACTAACACACACCACACAACCCAACACACACCAACACCCACCCCAACACACACCACCACACCTACACTCACACACACACACACACACACACAAAAAACCCCTTCCACAACCCCAGAAATCCACACACCCCACACACACACACCACCCACCACTCACCACACCCACACACACTCCACCCCAACACACAAATTTTTGTGTGGGGTTAGATATATTTTAAATTAGATGTGTTGAGTGGAGTAAGTAGACGCCCAAAACACTCCACACACACAAACACAAAAACACAAAAACCAAACACACAAACCAAACACACCCACACAAAACACCACACACCAAAACTCACACAAACACACACTCACTAAAAAACAACCCCCAAACCCAAACACACCCACACACACCACCACACCATTCAAAAAACACATAGTAAATAATAAAAGTAAGGAGAAAGATTAATATGAATAGACAGAGATATAGATATATATATAAAAAAAAAAATTAATAAAACACCACACCACAACACCCACACACCACACACAACACACACACCACACCCCCCTCACACCCACACCCACACACACAACACCACTACCATCTTCTTACTTTAATTTCTAGTGTTGTAATTGTGGAGTGAGATGTGGAGTGTTTGGTTTTTGTAGAATGTGTATACTAATCAATCAATATCCGCCCAAT
This sequence comes from Penaeus japonicus, assembly GCF_977035675.1. Lineage (NCBI taxonomy): Eukaryota > Metazoa > Arthropoda > Malacostraca > Decapoda > Penaeidae > Penaeus > Penaeus japonicus. Next base: position 18,068,188 of record NW_028234442.1, read on the forward strand.
ACCCCCTATGATGGAATTTTTACTGTTTGTTAATCTTATTGCTTGTCTCAGACAGTAAAATTTGGACTCATGTTCCGAGAGAAGGATTGCACTTATTTTGATAATGAAAAAGGCCTATACACAGAGAGGATTACAAAATCAAGAAATTCACACAGTCGTATAAATACCTATTTAGGAACAAGAGCCATAAAATAAGATTCAGACTTTGTTTTTTATTAGGTGGAGGAAGAAATTTAGTTTCAATTCATGTGTGTTTTTTGTTCTCATCTTGCGATTATGCAAGACTGTATAACAAACAAATAAAAGAATATTTACATAATGATAAAAACATACCATAGAATATTGTTGGAAAATCACCTAACCCCTTCATTGATAAGTTAGACCTATAATTCCAAACGTAAAACAAATAAAAACAAAAGCATATACATATACATATATATACCTCTTCGGACATAGATCCTTAGCAAAGATTCAAAACTTCGGGCAAGCGCCGGAAATTCATGAATTTCTCTCTCGCTGAAAATACAAGTCACAAAGAAATATTTGTTTCTCTTCTATATTACGGTCTGTCACGTTGATGTTGACTTGTGTGTCTCTACTGTATGTGTGTTGATTGTGCCGATAACGGCTCTTATCTACTGATAAGATGGTATAGAGATATGAATGTGTGAGGGTATATAGATATATAAATATATAGACATATAAATTGATAGATAGATCCATGTATACATATATGTGTGTGTGTGTTTATTTATTTGTCATCTATCTATTCATTTACTTGTCTATTTTACATTTTTGAGATTTCTCGTAACTCTTCTCTTGTATTTGTATCTTCGATCCCTACAGACCTGATACTACCCCAGGACTCGCATATATGTGGGTGGGTGCAACAGATTTCTTTAATCAGTCATAAGATAACACTGTTATCATCATAACTATTAGCTGTACCATTATTTAACCACCATCATCATTATCATTATCAACAATGGTATTATTGTTGGCATCATCTTCATCGTCTTCCTATGCATGTATATTTTATGTCATGTCTTTTTTTAATTACTAGGCATTCATCAATAGACATTATTTGGGTCTAAGAAAAAGGCTGATCTCACTAGTAAGAGAAAACCGACATTTATAAAAGTTATTCTCTTAGATAGTCGCACATAACTACATTTTCTATGATAACTTTTTGTGCCGTACTAATGATTTTTAGAAAATGGAATTTCTTCTCTGTTTAGGGGTAACAAATCTATTCACTTAGGGTCAAGCAAGAGGAGTCAAATTGTGGCCCACGGCAAAGGAAAGGCGTGGCCCACGAACACCGATATAAAATTAAATAAAAGACCAAAGTAAAATAATGGAAAGCCCATAAAATTTGTTATATGTTCAAACGAATGAAAATTACAACACTGTTAAGGTATATCTAACAATGAATTGATAGATAGATATTAATCGAATGATAATCTACAAGTGAAAATATATCTCACAGAAGCTTTATCTATATATCATTAACCTGAAGCAGAAGTCAAGAGTAATTCATGAATAGGAGTTTCTTCAGCGGCCGCCATATTAGTTAGTTACTGATTACATTCGCCCTGAAAAAAAAAATAAATAAATAAATAAATAAAATGAGAGGTTGTTGATGATTGGCTAAAAACATTATGTCCGAATAACATACATGTATTGAAAGTAATCATCTTCAACCTCTTAATTCGTAATTTTAGAGTTAGCCAAGGAAATCATTATGTAAATGTGTTATATTTTGGATTTAGACTAAAAACAAAATGGCGCCAGAATGATAATCATGAAAGTAACATTAGTGACAGGGAGAATGATAATGATGATGGCAATAATGATATGTATTATGACTAGATGACAATACTACTGATATAGTATCAGGGGGGGGGGGGGGGGGGGGGGGGGGGGGGGGGGGGGGGGGGGGGGGGGGGGGGGGGGGGGGGGGGGGGGGGGGGGGGGGGGGGGGTGGGGAGGGGGGGGGGTTTGTGGTTTAGTGGCATAGTTAACAGTGTTAAATAATGATAATATAGATTAATTGTGATGGTTATGATAATGGTGTTGCAGATTATGATAACAATTTGGTAATTAGTATCCTTGATTATGTTATACTGATAATAAGAGTTTAATGAATGGAAATTATGTACAGGTAATATATATATATATATATATATATATATATAATATATATATATATATAATATATAAATATATATAAATTAATATATATAGTATATATAGATATATATATATATATATATTTTAGCTATATATATGATATATATATAATTGTATATTTAATTGTTATGTATAGATGTAAGTATATATATATAATATATATATATATATTTTGATTGTGTGATATATATGAGAGTTTGTTTAATATCGTTTGATAGTTATACACACATATATTTTAAATATATATATATATATATATATATAGGATATATTATATATATATTATATATATATATTATATATGATATATAATATTTATATATATATAATATATTGAGAGATATATATTCATATATTCATATATATATATATATATATATATATATATAATTTATATATTTATATATATATATTCATATATATAGATCATATATAATATATATATATAATATATTCATATATATATAGTTATATATATATATATAATATAGATATATATATATGTATGTATACATACTTATGTGTATAGTTTTCCAACACGACACACCACACACATCACCACACCACACACACACACACACACACACAATGTACACACACACACAAACTCATACACACACACACACACACACATATCAATCTCTACAGATATATCATATATATATAGTTTAATATATATATATATATATATATATATATTATAATTATAATTATATATATAGAATTAATATATATTAAATTATATATGATATATATATATATATAATATATATATATATATAGATTTGTTATGTGTGTGATGTGTGTGTGTGTGTGTGTTGGTGTGTGTGTTGTGTGGTGTGCAGTGTGTGTGGTGACATACACACATATATGTATACATACATATATATATATATATATATATAGATATATATATATATATATATACACTAATATATAGTATCATATGTATACATACAGTTATATATAATATATATATATATAATATATATATATATATATATATATATATAGAATACCATACACACATCTAATCACACACACACACACACTAACCACTACACACACAAACACACAAACGTCATACACACTCACACACATATATATATAATATATATATATTATAATATATATATAGATATATATATATATATATAAATATATATATATAGCGCTGTTGTATATATATATATATGTATCATATATTATATATATATATATATATATTATATAATATAATATATATATATATATATATATATAAAATTATATTTATACTATCATGTGTGTGTGTGTGTATCGAGTTTGTGTGTGTGTTGTGTGTTGTGTGTGTGATGTGTGTGGTGTGTGTATTTATATAAAATATACATACATATATTTAGTATACTATATATATATATATATTAATATATATAGATAATAATATAGTATATATATATATAATATATATTATATATAATTATTGTTTTACATACCGTTTGGCGAAATTAAGGAATGACTGAGACCGCAGTGTTTGAACGCACTTCGCTTTATTGATAGTGGTCAAGACCTGTCGATACAATATAAAAATAATATATAGATTTGTAACATTCAAGTTAACAGTAGTGATTACAATGTAGCGCGTGACGTAAGGTCATTAATAGATAAAGCTGACACTTTATATATTGGATATCACATGGTACATTGCGTACTACCCTGTACTATGGCATATAGGGAGAAATTAGGACGATGACATTTTACTGTGCTAAATTTTATAGATGATTATTTTGATATTTATGACCATTATCGCTGTAGAATTAATAAATAATTGGGATTTAATTCCTAAAAGAACTTTTACTATTACACGAACGGTTGTTCGTGTAATAGTTGCCAAGTACATAGTTTTACTATTCAAATATCAATCCATAACGAAAGATTCGCCAATTGTATTAACAATATCAATCTTTAAAATCCCGATAAATTGAATAGGCAAATTTATGACAAAATAGAATCTTTTTAAAGAAGAAATAATTAATAATATAAATCCCACCTTGGCAACCCTCACGTAAACAAATACACGTCAAAAAGTTTTCGGAAGTAACATAAAGCTTACCATATTTTCTCTCTTATCTCGTTGTATATCAACTTCTGCCATTTTTTTTTCACATTGTAATCACGGTGAGTTTATTTTACGCTAATGAGAAGAAGAGAGTAAATGGTAAAATGTATTATATGGAGAGAAAAACAAATAACGTACAGAAGTATTTCGTGATGTACCGGTAATACATATGTATTATTTTCTTTTTATAATTATTTGATATTCTGGTATGGTTAGTATTGATATTGATATATATCATTATTTGTTGTTTTTTGTTAGATTTTGCTTTTCACTTAAGCGAAATAATTACGAGACAACGGCAGTGGTAGTTTCAAAACGGGACTTTTTTCTCGTAAATATATTGGCTGTTCTCTGTTTAAATCCACTTGAAACTTGCTTTGATCTGTGGTAGAAGGTAAATAATCATAATTCCAACACTATAGTAATGCAATCTCGAATGATTATAGTGTCCTTTGCTCTTGCGCTCTGGCAAAAGTCAACAGATCTCTACCATGTATTTTCTGGCAAGATAAATATTGAATTGGTCCCTTATTTGATGTATAAATTAATATTAAGGTCTCTAAGCTCAGTCTTGCCTGAATATATATCGTGGAAGTTTGTTTGCCAATGCCAGGATGTCTTTAATACATTTACCACATTATATTTGATGTTTTATACTGAATAGTGTCACATTAATAGTAGCATAAAAGTAGTATTGATGGTTTCCTTTTACCCTGTATTACTTATATATAAGTAATCTTCCCAGTGTTTTCACCCCTATACCTCACAATCTGGGCTTAAGTAGTAGGGGAGGGCATAGAGTACATTCGGTTCTTTGACCTTCATCCCAAAAATAAGGTAAATATCGCAAAGTCCTATAAAAATAAAAGGAGACCCAGGAGGGCAAAACCCCACCTTGGCTAGTGCTAACTTCAAAACTAGCTAAGGTTAGATTGGGTAATTGGGTTAGGATTTTGTAGGCAAAAATTCCCCTGAAAACAATATAGTTAAACTCCTGCCAAAAATTGCTTTGTACCATGGCAACCATGGTCAGTTTCAGTCATGCATATAATAGAGGGTAAACAGGAAACAGTGAGTCAACAAATTCTAAAACATAGTTACCACAAATTTTTCAGTGGGCAATAAACTGAATGAGCAATGCATTCAAGCAAACGCCCTAGCCTAGGCACCTTTGACACCTCAGAGAAGGACAACAAACCATTCTTGTTCTGGTAAAATTGAACTTAGATTAGTTCTATATGTGACAATAGATTTTAACCCATTCACGCTGGGGCGATTCCGGCTCTGAATGGTCATAGTGTCGGGGTTTTCGAAAGCATATGCCTAACGCCTCGGGATTCTCGGGCACACTAGCCACGAGCCTGGGCTGTCTGCTCGCTCACCCTGAGCGCAGGCCTTGACCAAATATCTCTTAGCCAGCGTCTGACACAAAAACCACAAAACGTGTCAGCACGTCATCCAGTGCGAATAGGTTAAAAGTGTTGACACATACAAACCGTACACCTAGAGGTAGACACTACTCTTAATTGTTTTTGTTTTAAGGATTTATTAACTTGTATCATAGAACATGTCCTGGAATTCCATAGGACATAGGACACCCAATATGCCTCTATATTCCATTATAAGAAATCTATGACTTCTAGATCCCTGAATAGTGATAGTTAAGAAAGAGCATGTACTATTATGACTGTTAATAGGTTCAGAATTTTGGATCTTCAGCTTTTTCTTTTAGTTGAAAAATCAATTTGACTCCAGAAAAAAAAAATCTGTACACCACTTTTAATATGATTTACCTTTAAACACTAAGTTTATTCTGTCTCCTTTTCAAATGTACAAAATCAGTAGCCAAGATTGTATCTTTGTATAAATTTATAGGCTCCTTTCTACAATTGAGAAGATTTATAAGACACCTGAGGTGATGCAGTGAAACATGAATAAGTCACATTAACAAAATTTAATGAAAAATGCCAAAACTGAAGAATGCACAAAGTGTTGCATCAGTGAGAGCCTTATGTGTGCAAATGTTATCATCAGCTGTTTATATTGTGAAAAAAAGTGAGATGAAATCTTTTTGCAATATTTTTTTTCCATTTTACGTTAAACTTTACCAGTCCATAAAATCTGTTATTCAAGGCTTGAAATTTCCAGACTTGGGGGTTTAGTCTTTAGTTTTTATCCTACACACAACTCTAGCTACATATTATAATATAGAATCTACATTACAGTCAAAAATTTTATTTTAAAAGTGATATAAAATCCACAAAATCTCATATACTTAATAAACTATATATTCTCCATACAATTCATATATATTTTAACAGGGAAATGCCATCTTCATTTTCTTTGTACAACATAAACTATACATGATGTTGTGAATTCTACTTCAGATATAAGCAAAATAAAAAGTTGTCTACATATTCAGAATATATTTCCTCTGATAGTTATGAATATACCCTCATGTCATGGGTATGATTCTTAAACGAGTTCCTCCTTGCATAGTTAGCCTGTTCAAACCCTCACTTTGTTGTTATGTTTTAGGCTCATTTGTCTCTGCCCATTGTTGGCCTCGTCAGACTCATTCGTCTCAGTAGTATTTTGAACATGGTGACCTCCTCACATTGTTGGCCTGTTCACACCTTAGCTCACATTTTGGATGCATTTGTCTTCTTGTAGTGATGGCCTACTCATACCCTTGCTTCATGGTTGCGGTTTAGTGAGGTTTGATTCCTGGTATTGTTATTTGACATATTTTTTTATTATTTATTATGCCTATCATTCATGTAGAAAAT
>NW_028234442.1:18085267-18092767 GCF_977035675.1 Penaeus japonicus
TCTCCCTCCACGCGAGGCTGGGGGCTTTGCCAGGGCCATGGGGGTGCTGGCCAGGGATCCCAAGAAGGGGAGGGACATGGGGGCTCGGGGAAAGGAGAGGGTCCTCGCAGAATTCTCCAGCCAGAAGTTCGAGGAGGAGCTTGACAGGGTGGTGAGGGGGACGTGGGAGGGGGAGAAATAACAAATATAGACTAAATATGTACTTGATCTACTAAACTTCAGTGAAGAAAAAGAAAAAAATGGAACAGAATAGAATAATGAACCATAAAAAAAGGGAAAAACATGGAGAAAGAAAGAAAAAAAAAAAAAAATGAAGCTTAACCAGTGATAAAACAAAAACATTATTCAGAAAGGAATTAAGTGGAAAAGAGAGAAAAGGGAAATCAGTGATGGTGACATAGATAAAAATAAACACCTGATTTAACTGTGATATTGAATAAAAAATTAAAAAAACGGAAGAATAAAATATATATTTATATATTTATATAATTATAATAATAACCAACATTTGTTTTTACTGTTTTGATTTGTAATTATGATTGTGTTTTTTTTGTAATTTCATTTTTTATTAGCAATATTATTGCTGTTATCATTATGATATCTGTTATTAATATCATAAATTTGTTTTATTGTTCCTGATATTGAGACTTAATTTTTTTTAAGGACTAAAAACTATTGCTATTATAACGATTATCAAATTTATTTACTTGATGTGAAAAATATTGCTTAATAAAATTATAAAGTTTCATTTTATTACTCTGCAGATCCAATATTTTGAAAACATATAATTATATTATTTGGAGGAGGGAGGGGGGGGAGGGAGAGAGGAGGGAGGGAGGGAGAGAGAGAGAGAGGGAGAGAGGGAGAGAGAGAGAGAGACAGACAGAGACAGAGAGACAGAGACAGAAAGAAAGAGAAAAAGAGAAAGAGCCACTTTAGATATGATAGCTTTTTTTTAACTTAGTTTTATCACATCTTTTCAGGATATTGAGAGAAGGAATCACATACTTTTACGTCTCCATCTTTCTTTTTAATGATAATAAAAGTTGATATTAACAATAATCTAACTTTCGATCAATGTCTAAGATTGGCAGTAACCTAATCTTCAACTTGTTCTGCCATTGCTTCACAAATGAAAATAGTCTGTGGCACCATCTGGAGAAAAAAACAAAAACATTTTTCTTATTTTTGGGAACAAGGCAAAATTGTATATCCAGTAATGTAGTATCAAACATGAGAAATTGCTTTTGGAATTATAATTATCACATGGTAAAAAGGGACAAAAGTTAATCATAACTTGAACATCCAATATTATAGTATGTGTGAATTAATGACTCCTTTTTCTTTTCTTTCTTTTGGACAATTTTTAGAAATACATCTCAATCTTCTCTTATTTCTGAGAATTTATATTGGGAGAGAAATATCTCCTCAGGAAATGACAGTAAATCTCATTGGCCAATTTCCTATATGAGGAGTAATCTTTCTACACACCTAGCTGTTTTTTATTTGTACAATTTTTAGACTGAGTATTATCAGCATCTTCATATATCACTGGAAAAAATATACTCAAAATGATATTACAGAACATATAGAATACATCTTTTTATCCACTTGATATATTCATAGTATTTGGTTAGTGAAACCATAATTCCATAAATGATTTATTTTCCAAGGACTACTTACTGAACACGTGTTATTCTAAGGTTGTCAGTCATACAAGTACAAAAGGATCCCGTATAGATGAACAGTCTAGGAAAGGATATCAGTATGAACGTTAATATACAGTTTACAATATGACATTGGGAGCAGGATCTCACAAGGGGTGGTGGGCACATGAATCCTGCACTTCAGAAAATACAATATCAAGAACTTTTTATATATCTAAATTTACTTTTTAAAGTATATTGGTCAGTTCCATTAGCAAAATAGCCAGTTGCCATGTAATACTTCATATGGTTTAATATTCTAAAATTTAGAATTTTAATAATTTATTTTTCCCATTCTCTCTTAATCTGCCTTATTGTTAAGTGCACAGGACGTGGTGGGCCCCTCACGCATAGTGGTCACCTGCTGTAAATATGATGAGTTTTGACTGGGGACGACACGTCATTGTGACCCACGCTCTGGTTTTACAAAATACTATACACATTTGCAAGCTGAGTCAGCCAACATGGGCTTCCTCTTTTTTTTTTCTTTTTTTCTTTTTTCCTGTCAAATTTTCTACTGTGATTCACAAAAAGGGGGATATAATGAAAGGGAAAAACAATATAATGCAAATCTAAACGTGTGACCAAATTTTCCTCTCTTGAGCCACTCACTGATTGCCGAAGTTGGCTGACACAACTGCAAGACGACTCCCTCAGCAATACAACACCATGATTGAACACTTCCTGTGTCCTGTAAGCTTAATCTTTTTTTTCTCTGCCATGGGATTTTTTTCTCCTCTTTCACCGATCGATAATCAAATATTGGCTACTGAAATTGTACCAACCTCCACCAGTTATGCACAAGTTAATGGTAACATTCCTTTATACAAAATTTCAATACAAAATGGATACATACAATTGTCTACAGTTAATGCAAAATACAAAAAGAGAACTACACCCACCTGTGTACACAATGATGATTAAAACCTGGTGTTTTTCACAGCAGAAGTAATAATAATTATAATAATGATGATAATAACAATAATATCAATAACCATAATAATAATAATCATAAGAACAATACCACTAATCATAAGAAAACACAAGAATGATGTCATTACACTTCAAAAAGAGCTAAACCTAAAAACAGGTGCTTGTGGAGCTGAGTGAGTCACGGCTGCAGGTCCCCAGTTTACAATCTCTCTGACAGGATCACGTGCATCCATTCCTCTCCGAACGTCACAGGTAACGGCTGCTCGCTCTGAGGCACCGTGCTCTGTGACGCGCGCGGAAGGACGTGGTGACCCTCACAGTGACCTGTGGGGGATGCGCTGTTTGTTCATTGGTCTATCTCACCATCTTTGTACACATAACAGTTCGGATATAACAGAATCCTGCCAAGTTTTATTGATTTTTTTTTTTTTCTTTTTCCTTTTTTCTCATATCTCTATTTTTCTTCCTAGGTGAATTTATGAAACTTTTTTTTTTTTTTCTAATTCCAGGGGGTTGGGGGAGGAAAGGAAAATAGATCAAATAGTCCAAACAAAAAGTATAAAGACAAAAAAGGAAATAAGGAAAAAAAAAAATAAAATAAAAAAAAATGACAGATTCTTTACATTGGATGCTTGAAGGTGAGAACACTGAAGGAATCGGTGATTGGTTTAAAATGTCTTTCTCTGACAAATTGGGATAAGAAGAAGAAGAAAAAAAAAGCCCTCAGTGATGATACCAAAAATTATATTATATATGAATATATGTATGTATATATATATATATATATATATATATATATATATATATATATATATATATATATATATAAAGAATTTTAATTATTATGAACTTGAACATTTTACTTCCTGAGAGCTTCTGGTTTCTATAAATATAATTCTGCTTTTAATCAACATGACGTCAGCCTAATCCCATAGCGCCAAAAATTACAAATCAATTAATGTTATCCGTCCTGTAAATTCACCTTTTTGACTGGCTATTAACCCTAAGAATCCAGAAGCTTAAAAACAATAAGTAAAGATTAGCAATAAAAACAGATTAATTGGAAAAATCTTAAATAATATGCATAAAGAGGAGACCATACAATATAAACTCTTGGCACACTTTATTTATGAACAGATCCCTCCCCTGCAAAGCCCTGGCTAAATCTATAGGTTCGGATTGGACTGAAACAGACATATTAAGAAAGTTGTGCAGTACAACGTAATGGTAATGTGACTGCTAGTTAATTGGTTAGTCAAGAGTATACATACAATGAATCTTAGGCAGACGCAGTATACACGCGCGCGTACACGGCGTGTAGCTGGGTATATACTGGTAACCAAGGGGACAACTTATTATAAAAGTGATAAAATAGATTGTGTGTGAGCGTGAGTACAAGTCTTGGCCCTGGAGCGTTTCCTTGCACAGTGCAATTTGTCAACTGGGTTTTACCAATTACATATCATCTTTTATTTATTGGTTCAAGATACTTAGTTGTTGTTGTTTTGTTTTTTTTTCTCTTGATATCAGAAATACAACCGATATTTTCTCTTCTCTTCCCTTCGTTCTTGATTTTTCTCTTTTTCTTTTTCCTAACTTTCATTCCCTATTTCTCTAAAGTGAGCAAGTTTTCTTTCTCAAAGAACTACAAAGACGACAACTTTTTTTTTCTTTTTTTTTTATTGTTCATCACATTTATGGTTACTAGTTGCAAAAAAGCTCTTTCTGGATTTATTGGCTTGATCTTTAAAATTGCCATTACTATTTCTCTGAATGTTGTTCATTAATGATGGAACTGCCGAGAGTTCGCACCAGAAAACCCTGCCCCCATACTGGCTGTTTGGAAATGACGGGGCGGGAGTGCAACTGTTACCATAGTATAAATGCATTACTCTAGGTCTCCGACGGTAATCCTCACTGTCACCGTTGTCTACTCTAGCTGTGCAGTCCCTTCTCATTATATCCATAAAATAATTTGATTAAATGATAATTCCTCCAACCTTAAATATTAAAAAATATAATACAAACTACACAATTGTAACCCACACATCAAAAAAATAATTCTTCAGTTTGGTGCACAGCTTATACAAGCACATATACATTGAGTTTTCTTTTCTCAAAAAGATTTTATCACTGATGATGCGCAGGTGAAGTACAAACTGCCTGGATGTAGCATAAAATTCATTGCCATTTTGAGGTTCCGAGTGTTGATAAAACACTGAAAAGTATGATCTTTCAATTGCAATATCCAACTTTCCTTCACCATGTACACTCATCACTGCCTAGCACTTTAATGAATATTTTGTCAGTAAATGTAATATTATTCACTTACATACAAATTCAAAACGCCAATGAACACCCATCATGATCAGCTCCGTCAGTTCTAAAACTCTTTTAAAATGTGATCATCCATATAATTTTTTTTTTTTCATTTTCTTTATTTTATATATTTTTAAATCCTGGTAAGTAAGCAAACCCCAAAGAACCTGTATGAAAATGGAGAAGGAAGCTTTCCCAGGGAGCGACACAAACAGTCCTCGGCAAAGGAGAGGCCCCGTCCCTTCGCAGAGGCGGGCTCTCCTGTGCCTTCTCTCCATCTGCATCACGTCCCCCGTTCCTCCGTGCTCCATTCGTGCTCTCTCACTACAAGCCACCAAACTAGATTTAACTACTGTGCTGATTATGAAGATTGAACAGTGGGGTTTATGTTTTTTAGTTTTATTAATTCATAAAAAAGTATGAAAAAAAAGGTCTAAAATAATTTGTTCTTCCCTATCGACCTCCATGCCATATTCCATACGACACAAAGAGTCATGGCCATCACATATAAGGAAAAAAGATCACTATAGAAAGGCAGGATTTTTTTCTTCTAATCAGACCCTTGTTTTCAACACCACATTTTGCTGGAGTTTATTTCGTGAAATACAAATATTTCTCACCATCTATACAAACATACTTTTAGAAAAAAGCAAAGTCTTGATTATCTTTCACATCAAGTGATGTAATAAACTTTCAGTTCATTAAGTGTAACATAATAATAATAAGAAAAAAACAAATTTCTCAAAGGATACTAGACATCATTTTCTGTCTACATGGCAAAATTAAAAACCTTTTTGGAATCCAAACAAAAATAGTAATAATTTTTAATCTACCTCTCTTGGATCTGTAGCATGATGGTGTACTTCTAAAAGCACATCACCAGACTACACTCCCAAGCATTTTCTAACAAATACTTTAAAAAAAAGAGAGAAGCACATCCTTCCTCACAATACATAACTGAAGGGATATATATTTTTTCTTTGATCTTTCTTTGTGCACAAAACTGAAAAAATAAATTCCAATTCCTCACTCTGGTCCTGTTTTGTTTATTTTGCGATAATCTTTTTTTTTCATTCATTTTTTTAGCTCTTGCACCGTTTTCAGGACCAAATGTTTCGAAAAAGGAAAAACATTGCACCAAAGCCTTTCTCTTGATTAAAAAAAAAAAAAAAAAGACGTTACAGAGCCAAAAAAAAAAGGAAAAAAAATGTCAGTACATATTTTAGATGTTACACACAACTTTGAAGGAGGAATGGGAAAATATTTACAATCAGAGCTCCTGCGTAAGCAACCTGCTGAACCTCGTTTTTTCCGGCTAGGTTCCTTTTCAGGATACTTTCCGTCTTCCGGGACTTGAAAAAAGGTAGGGAAACATTCACACAATGATGTAGTTTTTTTCCCCTCATCCTTGTACCACAAAAAAAGAAAAAAAAGGGTCAAAATACAAAAAAAATATATACGACATGAGCCCGCACGAGATTTCTCAAGTACGCTCATCATCCCCTACATGGCAGAGGTCAGGAGAGACATCACGGCACCCTGGTCAGGTCAATCAGGGTGGGGCGTGATGGCTGGTGGTGGCAGCGCTTCTCTCGTCATCCCTTCCTTCCTTCCTTCCTCCTCGAAAGATGTTGCAGGTTGCGAGGGCGAGAGAGTGAGAGGAAGGAGAACATCCACTCACCCTCCTCCTCTGTCAATATCCCAAGCTTGGTAAAACATACAAAATAAGGCCTAAAGATGAAAATAAACGTGGAAATCCCTCATCCTTCGCACTACGTCTCATCTCTCTGTCTTCCTCGGAAGACTCGAGTTTAGGCATAGATCTCCTTGTCGTTCGGAGAGTATGACGAGGTGAGAGGCATCCTCTTGGGCTCGTCCAGGGGATAGGAGCCCTCGTCCTTCTTCCTCATGCGGTACACGATGAACATGACGAGCAGGATGGCGCAGAGGAGGCCAACCACAGCGCCGCCAATAAATGCTGGGGAGGTAAAGGTCATGTCAGTAAAGTATTCAAAGTTTAGCTGCCACTGAACTGAAATAGTCTCAGTGGTTATATATCTTTTACTATCAGAGTAATGATATGTCTATTCTTGACAATATATGACAGATATAATTGAGTATCTTTTTAGAATTAGAGTTCAGAATCTTATTACTATAAAATGAAGTATTACCACACAAAAGAATTGTAAGGATGACACTAGCACTTACATGAATTAATCTGAACACAAGTAATCACAAAAAAATAATCAATCCCTACACATTAACACGACTTGATTCAACATCAACCTAAATCTTAAACCAATAAACACAATCATCAACTTGTTTCCCCCTGTCAATCATCCCAATATATCTTTAAGAAGAAGTTTTAAACTCCCTCTAACCAACAAGTATTATAATATCACGCTTAATTCAGATTATCAGCCTCTTCCAAAAGCAAGACGGGAACTAGTTACGAACAATCTAACTCCCTGAAAGTCTGCAAAGTATCGCTGCAATGTTGAAATGAGACTGGGGAAAGTTGTAAAAAAAAAGAGAAAGTTCA
>NW_028234442.1:18095943-18101451 GCF_977035675.1 Penaeus japonicus
GCAAGTAGATGTCGCTCAAGAAAGCATTATTTCTTTGTGCAGGGGATAATCAGTACATATAAAAGTTTGCCGAATGATTTTGTTAGTGCACTTGGACCATCTTTGGAATCAGGACAAGTCTGTTAAAGAAAAGAAAACGATACGTCAGTTTTCGCTTATGTTGTGTATTCTTTTATAGCCATAGTGTAGATTTATGTAGATAGGTCTAAAGCCCCAACTGCACTCAAGTAAACCTTTGGAAAGAGTCGAATACGCGACGACTTCTTCTACGTCTCGTTGGTGAAAAGGCCTGATTAAGGTCCGAAGTCTTATCATACTGTAATATACTTTACACATATAGACACACACGCACGCACACATACTATTATGAAGACATGCACGCACACACACACACACACACACACACACACACACACACACACACACACACACACACACACACACACACACACACATACCCACAGACACACATGCATGCACACACATCCGAATAGACAACACATAGCTTATATTGATTTATTACACACTGGTGATATTTCGATAGAAAAGAAAAATGGAAACTTTATTTCCAATATAGAAATTAATATAAAGAATTACTAAAATGAAGCACATACATAACTTTCGAAATGGTGCTATACCCCCTATTGACTCTGGTCATATATAATGAATTTCATTGCAGTATGTAAATCTCTAAACAAGTGATTCTTGACCTGGGGGTTGCGTTCCCCTAGAAGGACGGTAGGGGGTGGGGGGTGGGGGAGGGGGAGGCGAGTCTATAGGTAAAAACATATTGATAATACGAAGTAATTAATTTTATCGAATACACGGATAAGCGAGTACCGTATATTTATACATTTTTCGTGGTTTTCAAACATAAAAAACACCTATTTTATTTTCTACTAAAAAGTTATTTTCTTAAATTGGTTGAAGATGTGAAGTGTGAAAGGCATGGACATGTGGACCGACTACAAGATAGAGCATGACAGTATAAAGACTAAGAACCACTGATCTAAACAAAAACAAAAATTTAACCTTTCTTATTCTGTTACCTCTTATTTTACTTATCTTTAAACTTTTCCTGTATTTATTTTCCCTGTTGCTTCTGCCTTCCATCAGCGTCTCTTTACTAGTGTTATTTGGTATCTTTTACTTATTTATGTTATCCACGTATTGTGCTTGCCTTATATATTTTATGATAATGATAATAACAACAATAAAGACAATAACAATCGTGATGATAATGGTAATAGATACTGTTATTCTAACTGTTTTGATTATATTTTTTATTATTATCATAATAATTGTTTTGGTTATCATTTTTATTGTTATTATCATAATGATAGCTAAGGGTCAACTACAATGTTATAAGACCATAAAGAAATATAACAAGCTTCCTACTTAGAAGAGGATTCCAACATGACAAAGATAATAATCATATTAATGATGACAATAGTACACCATCCATACACAGTCATAATCCATCAAACAGGGCAACTCAGCACCCTACAAAGATCCAACTATTTAATAAAGATCGACATAGAATTGAATTGGACAAAGATGGTTTACAACTACAATTAGTACAATGCCGGGCCGCCTCGTGCATATAGCCCGGGCGAGGGGACGTCTTCGCAAATCTCTCTGACCTGAACTGAATTAGAACAAGACAGTTAACCCAAATACAAACCCTTTTTGCCCCAATACAAGAGATTAGAACCTAAAACTCAAGAGATTGTACATCAATACAGTTAAAACAAAGGGGGATTAAGGAGAGTGACAAAGGTTTATCACAAGATATTCCAGCTGAAACCCAAATACGGGCAGTGGTCCCAAATTCCAGCAACACTTATACTACAAAATGTCAACAGCACCATGGAAACTCCAGGGAACGAGAGCCAAGAACCGTCACAGAAAATAAAAAAATAAATAAATACATACCATGACAAGAGGATCAACAACCACACCAAAAATTAATAAACTACTACTTTATGCTGGAAGAAGTAATAAATCAGATAAAGACCCTCTCCAACACTTCGAAGATTCCTGGGAGATACTACTTGATCAAAAAGAGTAGGAACAACAACAAAGACCATGAAGTCCTCTGAACAATCCTGTCCCAGAATATTCTGGAATATATCCCCAAACCCTTCTTTCCCCTTTGTCCATTCCTAAGTCTAAAGATGCGGTCACACAAGCACTTTTTAGACAGCAGTGTTGTCAGCTGTGGTATGCACAGTTTCCGTGAGTAAATTTGCTTTTGTTTCCATGGTCAGGTTGCTCATGGAAAGTATTATTCGGAAGCTGTGAATGGAAATGAATGTATGAGAGACTATAATTACAAGTAGGTTCTTTGCATCATTATAAAATATGTTTATAACGTTTTATTGTACAAAAACATTAGTAAAACTATGTATCAAAAGTTACTGTTTCAAATCATTTATATGTATATATTTAGTTATTCTTGATATCTCTACCAATGATCTGCAATGCATAATTCTTGCATTAAAATGTGGGAAACTCTCCTCTTCTAACTTTTTTTCTGGATTTTAAAGCCTGTGAACCCTTCAACAAAGTTAAAAGATGCAACGCTATAACCACCCAGTGACTAGTCGCCATGACTGTTTAGAAAGCGGAGTGTAAAACAGCTGATTCCTTCGCCGTGTGACCACCAGCCGGCGAAATGCACAACAAACTGCCCGCGATGGTGGAAACTTTGCACACTGAAACATACCCATGTGGCCGTCTCTACTACATATGAATAATTACAGCCCCCTTACGAACATCTCCACTCGACAAATCAGACAGAATGTGATCTCAATAAACGGACTATGTTACGAAAAACAACAAAGTCTTACAACTAGTGCGCAAAAAAGTACATAGCGTGATCAACGAATACTATCATCCAGGTAGAGAGGAGGAGGACCTATCACAGATAACCGTGGGAAGACTCAAGTTTTCAAGACATTCTATAGTACAGCAAATCAATTAAAAGTGGGATAGAGAATATTTCATCACTAACAGTCAACAATCAGGAAAACTTCAATCATTGTTTCAAGAGAAGAAGCGAAAATACAAATGTCCGTTGCAAATTATAATATAATAAAAATAAAAATTGTAATATGATCATGCAAAACAAAGAAAAAGAAATACTAGTGAACCAGACTCACCAAGGCCTAGACCAGCAGCAATGAGAGATACTAGTCCAACCCTGAAAGCAAGAGCACATGAAGATGCCACAGTAAGAGAGGTCACTTGGTCATAGATCTACATATTCGTCATCCACTCAAAAATTATCATCCTAGATACTACAAAAAAAAACACATTCAACTTCAAATATGTCACCAACGATCCAAGGAAGACCAAATGAACACTTCCACATTTTACAGAGAAGTACAACAAAGATATGGAGATCAACTGATGGAATTACAGCATTCCTTGGCCTCAGCCAAACACAAATTGCCATTGCTAGGAAATTATTTATTGCTGTTACAAGCCCATATAGGTTCACTCTATACTTTAGCCGCACTGGCAACAGAGTAATATAAATACAAACCAATCATAAAGACTATCAGTAACAGAAGAAAGACTAACACAGTATGCCAACCAAAAGACAATAAACAGAGAATAGGTAAGAACATATGACCAACAGATGGATCATTTTTACAGTATCTTCAATAATTACCAACTAACACCTAGGACAGACCAAACAAAAATATAAGATGATATGGAAAACTTATTTAAGATCTATTGAACATATTACAAAAATACTTCAATCAAATGCTATGAAATGTGGCTAAATAGAAACAATAAATGACTAAGAGTAACTCCATACCTTACAAGACTAATATAACTACATGGAGATGTGTTGCTGTCAAATCAAGATAATAAAAACATTAGCATAAAAATAACCATCCTGAATTCAAAATAGATATACCTATTACAATTCATGTAACAGTTCACACAGACCTTTGATATATACAGTACAAAGTTACATGGATTTGTACTACAAGGCCTTTCAAATGCAGTAGAGACAATTTGATCCAATCTCCTTCTAGATTAGTGTTTCCCAACCTCGGGGTCTGAAATCAATTTCAGGGTAGTGCTGGGAAGTCATGCAGACATGTCGGACAAATATGAGAAACTGGTTGTTTATATACAGCAACAAAAAATCCATTGATGTAAGTATGAAAGATTAAACAGCTGTGTATACATTATAGTTTGTCCGTGTTAGTGTCTTTTTCTCGAATTGGGAAACTAAAAAAATGGTTTCCTCAGCATTCTGAGGATTAGAACCTATACATAGCTGACTATGCACAAATAACCACAACCACAGTAGTACAGAAATGACTATCACACACACACCGTCTCTTTCCTCAACAGTCACAAGCAAAACCAGAGAAATTGTACAAGGGAATACAGCATCTCACAGATATGAGCACAATTGCAAACATACATCACCTGTTTCTCCTGGAGCAGCCACCAGGTCGGCTTTGGGAGCGAGGTCCTAAACATTCCAAGTAACATTTGATATTTTGAATATTTCCTGGGTGAAATGAGAATTACGTGACATGAGATGTGGAGCAATCACCATAATACCAAATACTTGTAAAAGGGACCTCTTGTAATACCTGTCCACCCAACCTATAAATATAAGGCAGTTGATAAGGCCTGGATAATATGCTAGGTATTAATATGATTGATTTTGAGGCCAAGAGAAGTACACTCTCTGTTGAATCTCCTGAGAACATATTCTATTTTGTCAAAGACCTGACTGAGCATGTCATCATCTTATAATGTGATACTGCATAGTTTACTGAGTGAATCCATAAATATATTAATTACTGTAGGGGAAAAAACTCCCCCTTGTGGAGTACTTAACTCTAGTTTGCCGAAAACACTGAAGGTGCCTTGTTACCGTGATTTAATTTGATGATAAATAATCCTCTATCCACAACAGGAACTTAGCTCCCACGAACGGTTAGCTTATGTTAAATTACTGTTGGGGAGATTCTGTCAAAGGCATCCTTAAAATCTATGAAGTATGAAGACATCTGTATTCTTTTCTCTGTCTGGAAGCCATAGATAGGCTGATTAATTTGGCCTTTCATCTGATGAAAAAGGCAAATCGGAAGAAGTCCTTCAAAGGTTTTAAAGGTAGGATGTTAGTGAAATTGGTCTAAATTCATCAGTGTGTCCTAGTTTGGGGATGGTAATAACTGCCTGCTTTCAGGAGGTAGGCGGATAACGTATAGTAGTATAGCCTGAGTTGTAGAAGAGGATTTCTTACCTTTACCTGTCCCTTAGGTAGGAGTCAGGTAATGTCATGGTAACTCCATCTTCTACAGGTACAGTGAATTTACAGGTTTGAATTGCTCCAAGAAATAGTATGTGAGCCTCATATGCGTGTTGGCACTTATAGTCATTTTCACTTTTGTGTTTTAATCCAAAAGAGCACCTGCATATGGATAATGGATTATCAAGAGAGAAGTCCTCACAGTATTTAATGAGTAG
>NW_028234442.1:18106200-18118700 GCF_977035675.1 Penaeus japonicus
TCTGTCTAACCACCCCATCCACCATTTTCTCTCACTTTATTCCACACCTTCCAATTTTCCATCCACCTCATACTATTCCCACACATCCCTTCCATCTTTCCACCTTTCCACCATTCCATCCTTCTCCTTTTCACCATTCCACCAGTTCACCCTTCTACCTTCTACCTTTCCACCATTCCATCATCCATCATTCCACCTTTCTACCATCCACCATTCCACCATTCATCATTCCACCCTTCCGCCTATCCACCATTCCACCCTTCCACCAGTCCACCAGTCCACCCTTCTACCTTTCCACCATTCCACCAGTCCACCCTCCTACCTTTCCACCCTTCCACCCTGGCCTAAAAGGAGTCCCACATTCTGTGGTCACGTTCAATCAACTGACCGAACGATGGGAAGATGAGGGGTTGGATAGAGGGAGAGCTGGGGGAGAGGGAGAGGGGAGAGGGGAGAAGGAGAGGGGGGAGGAAAAGGGAGGAGGATAGGGGGGAGGAAAAGGGAGGAGGGGGGAGGAAAAGGGAGGAGGATGAGGAGGAGGAGGAGGAGAGGGGAGGAGGAGGAGGAGGAGGAGGAGGAGGAGGAGAGGGGAGCGGGGAGAAGGGGGAGCGAAGAGAAGGGGAAGAGGAGAGGAGGAGTTGGGGAAGGGGAAGGGGAAGGGGAGAGGGGAGAGGGGGGAAGGGAGAAGGGAGAGGGGAGAGAGGAGAGGGGAGAAGGGAGAAGGGAGAAGGGAGAAGGGAGAGGGGAGGGGGGAGAGAGGAGAGGGGAGGGGGAGGCATTCAGCCCTACATTGTGGTGTCACCCCGGAGTCATCTCTTGCGTTGGGTTACCTTGCTGACAAGGCATTGGCACTCGTAACTCCGGGAGAGGAATGGTTGGAATAAAGATGCAAAGAGAGCGATAGCGAGAGAGAGAAAGCGAGAGTGAATAATGGTAAAATGGTAGCTACCATTTATATATATCATATATATATAGATACATACATACACACACACACACACACACACACACACACACACACACACACACACACACATATATATATATATATATATATATATATATATATATATATATATATATATATATCTGACCATAACCCAAAGCCACAGTGATCATGAAAATAAATATAAAGAAGTAATAATAATAAATAAAGAAATCATGAGGTCGTAAGGAGGCCCTCATAAACATCTTTCCCATAATCAAAAAATTGCAGACCTCACGAGAAAATGGGGGTGAGGGTGAGGGAAGGAAGGAGGGGGAGGGGGAGGGAGAGGGAAGGAGGGGAGGAGGGAGGAGGGGGAGGGAGGAGGAGAGAGAGAAAGAAAAAATGGGGGCTGAGGGTGAGGGATGGAAGGAGGGTGAGGGAGAGGGAGAGGGAGAGGGAGATGGAGAGGGAAGGAGGGAGGGAAGGAGGGGAGGAGGGAGGGTAGGAGGGGAGGAGGGAGGGAGGGGAGGGAGGGAAGGAAAGAGAAAGGGGGAGGGAGGGAGGGAGGGAAGGAAAGAGAAAGGGGGAGGGAGGGAGGGAGGGAAGGAAAGGAGGGAGGGAGGGAGGGAGGGAGGGAGAGGGAGGGAGAGGGAGAAAGAGGGAAGGAGGGAGGGAAGGAGAGAGAGGGGAGAGGGAAGGAGGGAGGGAAGGAGGGGAGGAGGAAGGAGGGAGGGAAGGAGGGAAGGAGGGAGGGAAGGAAAAAGGGAGGGAGGAGGGAGAGAGAGAAAGAGAAAGGGTGAGGGAGGGAGGGAGGGAGGGAGAGGAAGAGGGGGAGAGAGGGAGAGGAAGAAGGGGAGAGAGGAAGAGGGAGGGAGGGAGGGAGGGAGGGAGGGAGGGAGGGAGGGGGGGAAGGAGGGAGGGAGGGGAGAGAGAGGGTGGGGAGAGAGAGAGAAGCAAGAAAAAGAGCAAGAGTGAAAGACAGAAAGAAAAAGAGAAAGAAAAAGAGCAAGAGTGAAAGACAGAAAGAAAAAGAGAAAGAAAAAGAGAAAGAAAAGGAGCAAGAGAGGTGACCGACAGAATGACAGACAAATCAAAGGAAATGAAGGAATCGTGTAAAAAGGAGATGAAATAATATCGACCGTAACGCTAACAAATGGGAAAAAGAAACTGCGCTCCCATTACCTGTGTGGATATTTTCCCTCAAGTACTATTCGGTGACACGTATATATCGTTCAAAACAACCTATTGCACCGCGTTTGTAGTTATAATTTTTCTTTCTCTTTCTAACTTACTTTCTTTTTCTCTCTCTTACACTCACACACTTTCACGATCTCTCACACTCACATTCACACATACTCTCCCTCTCACACACACTCACATTCACACAAACACTCACACTCACACTCACACTCACACTCACACCCAAAATCACACCCACACCCACACTCACACTCACACCCACACTCACACTCACACTCACACCCACACTCACACCCAAACTCATACACTCTCACTCTCACACACTCTCACCCTCAACTCACAGTCACACTCACATTCTCACTCACTCTTTTCTTCATTCTTAAATACCGAAATATGCAGTAAAGAATCATCAGCAAATCGGAAAATGAAATATCGATAAAGTTTTTATTTTAACGTCTTTTTTTCATATTACTTCCCTCGCCACAATGGCCATATCCATAATGCATTGTGCGCAAGTTTTCAAATACAGTCAGTCTCGTTTAATGCAAACTCTTAACTTCTCTTTAAGGCGAGATATACACATACACCCCCACCCCCCAACCAACCACCCCTTACCCCTTGCCCCTTGCCCCTTGCCCCTTACCCCTAAACCCCCCCATTCAGAATGGCGTGAAAAAAAACTATATAAATTAATGCACGCAAAACCTCCGCAGAAAAAGACAGGCACTGAGGTAAACACTTTCAAAAACGTACACAGATATGTACGTACTCACACACGCACATGAAGTTTCATACACATAGGGCACATACGCATACGCAGACATACCGTCAGACGCAAATGTACGTTAAAATACAAAATATGCAAGAGAGAGAGAGAGAGAGAGAGAGAGAGAGAGAGAGAGAGAGAGAGAGAGAGAGAGAGAGAGAGAGAGAGAGAGAGAGAGAGAGAGAGAGAGAGAGAGAGAGAAACAAGTACAACCTCAAGTCGCTCCGCAAAAGGGTTCAAAAGAGAGAGAGAGAATAAAAATGGAAGCAAAGAAACTGAAGTGGAGGGAAAGGACGTGATCAAGACAAAGAGAGAGAGAGAGAGAGAGAGAGAGAGAGAGAGAGAGAGAGAGAGAGAGAGAGAGAGAGAGAGAGAGAGAGAGAGAGAGAGAAGCAGAAGAGATAAATGAGTCACAAAGGAAGATGAGGAGAAGAGGGGAGTGGAGAGGAGGACGGGGAGGAGGGGATGGAGGAAGGAGGGGAGAGGAGGACGGGGAGGAGGGAAGAGGAGGACGAGGAGGAAGGGAGGGGGAGAGAGGGAGGAAAGGAGAGGGGGGAGGGGGGGGAGAAAAGGAGATACATTGCGAGTCAGGGAAGGAGGAGGAGGAGGAGGAGGAGGAGGGGGGGAGGATGTTATTAATGGAGATGGAGAAAGGGGAAGAGAGGGGAAATGGAGATGACTGAGTGCAGAAAGAAGGAGGGTGGAAGATTGGAAGAGGGAGACAGAGAGGGATGGATGGATGGATGAATGGATGATAAGATGGAAGGATGGATAGATGGAAGGATAGGTGGAAAGATGGAAGGATGGATGGATGGAAAGATGGAAGGATGGATGGATGGAAAGATGGAAGGATGGATGGATGGATGGAAGGATGGATGGATGGATGGATGGATGGATGGATGGATGAATGGATGGATGGAAGGTTGGATGGACAGATGGATGAACGGAGCAGGTAGCCTGAGATGCAACCACTCCTGTCTTGCCCAAATCTAGCGCCCCCCCCCCCCCCCCGCGGCCGCATCTAATTCAACTAATCTTCTCAACACATCTAGTGGTCACACCCGGTCACTCATGACCTTTGTTGTGCTATGGAATTACGGTATTTTTCTTTTTGATTAGGTTAGTCATTAGTATTTTTTTAGTGTATTTCCTGTAGGCTAGTTGTGTGATCGCCACTTCCGCCCCCCCGCCCGCGTTCGGACTCACGACGGATGTGCGCCGAAGGATGGGGTTCTCCAACCTCCCCCTACCCCCTTCCCCCTTCCCCCCCTCCATCCAGCCCCCCACCCCCACCCCCTCTGCTTAATATTCACGCCTTTCGCTCAATTCTTTCTTCCTCGTCACGCACCTTTCGCTCGCCCCTCTTCCTCGTCACGCACCTTTCGCTCAATTCTTTCTTCCTCGTCACGCTCTCGCAGTCATGCAAGGTCACTCTTTCCCTCTTTTGTCTGCGTGTTGCATAAAAAGGTCGTCACCTGCGAGTGGCCAATCAGACAAGCGCAATCAGCGACCAATCAGATCAGTAACTCTGAAAATTCGTCTGGTTATCTGGTCTTCCCCGTGCTTATGTTTTGCTGTTGATGCTGCGCCCCTTTGTCGCCCTTATGGCACTCTGCCGTAGAGACTGCTGACCGAGCGAGCGCCGCTACCATCTCAGCTGGTGACTGCATACGCTAGGATTCCAGAGAGGGTGGAAGAGAGGGAAAGAGAAAGAGAGAAAGAAAGAGGGAGAGAGAGAGAGAGAGAAAGAGAGAAAGAGAGAGAGAGAGAGAGAGAGAGAGAGAGAGAGAGAGAGAGAGAGAGAGAGAGAGAGAGAGAGAGAGAGAGAGAGAGAGAGAGAGAGAGAGAGAGAGAGAGAGAGAGAGAGAGAGAGAGAAACAAAAACCAACGATGATGTAAGATAATACGAACACACGAAACCAGGCCAATACGAGGGTGAATGTGAAAATGAGTGAGTGTGAATACAGTATGAGTGAGGGTGAATATGAGTGAGGGCGTTTAAAAGTGTAAGGGGGAGACTGAAAATGAGAGTGAAAGTGAGTGTGTTCAACGAGCTGGCGAAAATGAGAGAGTGAAAATGACTGTAAACGTGAGCAAGTGAGGACGAAATCGAACGGAAAAAAATTAATGAGTGTGAAAATGATGAGACCAACATAGTATGAACAGAGTATGAGGCAAGTCACAGAAAAGACTGATCCTGATCACGCCCCTGACCCCCCCCCACACCCCTCCCACGCCCCTCTGTTGTAATTAGTGTTATGGTAGGTGTGAGGGGGTGACAGACCGCCATTAATACGCTGTGCTGTAATCTCATCCCTGTGTCTGTGTACGTGTGCGCGTGTGTGCGTATGGACATGGTATGTGCGTGTGGGCGGATGAAAATATATCCGTTATGGTTAGTACCGTGTGGGTCTATAGACTTGCAAACATAATAAAACATATATACACCCACGGACGCAAACACGCAAACACACACACACACACACACACACACACACACACACACACACACACACACACACACACACACACACACACACACACACACACACATAAAAAACAACAACACCGCCACCACCATCCACCACAGACGCCATGGAACATTCTAGCACTTTCTAGCCGATGCAGAAACCTAGAAATTCTTGCACTGTTGCATTCCACCCCACCTATAATCCCCCCCATACCTCCACCCACTCCATGCCCCCCCCATTCCAAATTTCGAGGGAGGGAGTGAGAAAAAATTACACTGCATGACAAACAAACGGACTCGAGAGAAATTTAACATGCACAGGGAATCCAGCTGGGGGTGGGGGTGGGGGAGGGGGGGAGTGAAGGGAGGGTGTGTGGAAGGGAAAGAATGAGGGAGGAGGTGGTTAGGGGTAGGGTGGAAGGGGGGGGGGAGGGGATAGGGAGAGGGGGGAGAGGGTGTGAATCGTTGAGGGGGGGGGGGAGATGGAGAGATAGGGGAGGGGCAGAAGAAGTGGGGACGGGAAGGAGTAGGGGAGGGGGAAAGGGAAGGGAGAGGGGAAGGAGAGGGGGAAGTGGAAGGAGATGGGAAAGGAGAGGAGGAAGAGGAGAAGGGGAGTAGGAAGGAGTAGGAAGGAGGAAGAAGGAGGAAGAAGGAGAGGAAGAGGAGAAGGGGTAAGAGGGAAGGAGGAGCAGGGGAAGAGGTAAGGGGGGGTGGGAAGAGGGGAAGGGGGTGAGTCGAAATTTAACAGCCCCAGGCCACGCGAACCAACAGTTAACGCGCATTTTTTAACGATAGTCCTCGAACTACAATGGCAGCAAATATTCAGATCGGCTCGTGCCGTCAACACCTCGAAATGACTGCATGGTGACCCCTTCTCCCCTTCCTCCTTTCCCCTTCCCCCTCTCTCTTCCCCCCTTCCTCCTCCTCCCTTCTCCCCTTCCTCCTCTCCCTTTCTCCCTTCCCAAAAATAAAATATAAAAATAACAAGAAAAAAAAAAAAAACATCCTCGTCCTACCATAAAAAACAGTAAAACAAACAAACAGCAGAAGTAACAACAACACAGACAATCTGGTCATATCAATCACATATTGAAATAAAGACATGTTGATCCCACATGCAATAGCAGCTTTAGTAGCAGTAGCAGTGAGTGGATAGTAATAGTAATAGTAATAGCCGTAGTGGTAATGGTAGTAGTAATGATAATATCGGTAAAACCATTATCAATAATGACAATAGTAATAACTAGAATAATAACGAAGATTATAATCATAATGATAATGATAACAGTAACAGCAACAACAATAACAATAACAACACTAATAACTATAATAATAATGATAAGAATAATAACAATGATAATAACAATGACAAAAACACTGATAATAACAACAACAAATAACAACGACAGAAATAGCAAGAGTAATATTAAAAAACAACAAAAACAACAAAAACTTGCAAACAAAACTCGCTTTCGAATCCTTCACAACATCAAACACAAAACACGCGAAACTCGACCTAATCTGCAACATAGTTCCTTGGTCACATTCGCACTCACCCCCACCCCCCTACCCTTACCCCTACCCACCCCTTGCAGAATAATGGATGAATGTGGTCAATACTAAAATAGAATAATGTCCTTCTCCACGTACTGTTGCAATCAGAAAATCGACTCGTGGTGATCTTGCAACATGGTATGAATCATGGTGTAGATATCCACTCTCCTCTCCCACTCCTCCCTCCTCCCTTTTCTATTCACTTGCTTGCTTGCTTGCTTGCTTGCTTGCTTACTTACTCACTCGCAAGCACTCACTCAAGCACGCACGCACACATTCACTCACGCACTCACTCACTCACTCACTCACTCACTCACGCACACACTCACGCATGCACCCACTCTCTCTCCCTTCCCCCTCCCCCTCCCTCTCCCTCTAATCCATCAACACAGTTACACACATGCAGACAGACAGACACTTGGACATGCACGAGCTCACGCAGACACGTAGAAACGTAGACACGCTGACTCGCTCGCACGCACGCACGCACGCACGCACACACACATGAACATTCTCGAAAAAATATTGATTATAAAAAAAATCAACCAATCGATGAGATCGTACATTCTTCATGAGAACCTCCAACATTAAATAACACTCAATAAAATAATGATAACATATATAACACTACCACTAATAATAATGATAATGATGATGAAAACAACATTTCCAACGCATGACGCAACACAAGCAACTCCCACAAGAAAAGCTCTCGAAAATAATCGTATAAAAAAAAATAATGATAATAATCTCGCAAATGACATTAAACGCCCAAACAAAAGGCAACAGCCTCGAAAAAAAGGAAACATGTCTGAGACAAGTTCTCGGAAGATAAGCCACACGCGAAAATAAAAAGACGCCATTACAGAAATAACTAGCTGTACTTCACATGTTGGGTAAATTCAGTTAAGATACAAAAGGCGGGCAGGGACGCTTTCATACTCACGCACAAACACAAACACAAACACACACACACGCGAATACACACACACATACATACGTACAGATAGAAACGCCCGTACATACGCATACATGCACACACACACACACGCACACTAAAGCGCACCATCACTAATCACGGTTGCCTTCCCTCACCCTTCCTCTTCCTATCACCACTTCTCACCCTCTCTTCCTCTTCCTTTTCCTCTTCATTCCTCTGTCTGTCTGTCTGTCTGTCTGTCTGTCTGTCACTGTGTTTGTGTCTTCGTGACTGTCATGGTGTCTGTTTCTCTTTTGACTTCCTTCACACCTGTGCCTTTCGTCGAGTTAACTACCTGTACGACCGCCCTCCCCCCCTCCTCTCCCTCCCCCTCCCCCAAGCAACTACCCCTTTGTACGACGCACAGATACCATTGATCTACGACACCCCCCTCCCCCACCCCCACCCCACCACCACCCTCTCCCCCCACATACACTCTGCTTTTCGCTTCTTTACCATTACATCCCCCTACTCCTACTCCCTGCCCCCCCCCCCTCCCCCGTGACGCATTCCCTTGCCGTCAACAAACCTTACTTGGAGCGGACTAATCTCGACCTTATGGATGTCAATGGTATAGTATCACTCGATTCCCGGTTCATGTGTGGATATCATTATCTCGTACAATTTCGTTGTGTGTGTGTGTGTGTGTGTGTGTGTGTGTGTGTGTGTGTGTGTGTGTGTGTGTGTGTGTGTGTGTGTGTGTGTGTGTGTGTGTGTGTGTGTGTGTGTGTGTGTGTTATATCTTAAATCACATCTGGGATAAGCATCAAATAATTAACAATAACAAAGTCAATCAGAGTAAAACAAGACTAACAATCAGTAAGAAAAAAAAAACAATGCACCCAACAGCGATCCAGAATCCAAGACACAAACAAACGCCTCCCAAACAACAAAAACAACAACAAAAACAACAACACCGCGACCTTCCCTCACACGCAGCCAGTCCCAAGCTGTCTGTCTGAACGCAAACGCCTACGAAACAGCGCAGTTTTCCAGCGTTCAAATATTCAGCATCTGTTCGTCGAGCCGCCCGCTGTTCAAAACACACACCTTGCTTGCCATCTATTTCCCGTCCACCCACTCTCGTCAAAATCTCTGCTCGTGCCATCTGCTCGTGCCATCTGCTCACGCTATTCTTGTCGTGGCTTCGGCAGGTGTGGGTTACGTAACGCACGCACGCACTGATGACGGTAAAGCATGGGTGGAGAAAGCAAAGTGGTGAGGGAGAGAGATGAGGAATAAAGTGGTGAGGGAGAGAGATTGAAAACACAGTGGTGAGGGAGAGAGGTAGAGACACAAAGTGGTGGGAAGAGAAATGGGAAACCAAGGGATGAGGGAGAGAGGTTGAAAACAAAGTGGTGAGGGAGGGAGATGAGACAGAGAGAGTAAGTGGAACGCCGCTAATGAACACTGACTGTCCTCACACGAGTGAGAGTGAGAGAGAGAGAGACAGAGAGATGGAACGAGTCTACGTAATCCACGTCACCCACGTCATCCACACACGCCATCAACCTAGAGTCACGTCCAGCACAAGGGGTGTTATCCGATACGCCCATCCGCCCACTTGTGGCTTGTGGGCGGAGGGTGTTACAGGTATTCGCCCTTCCCTACCCTCCTACCCTCCTACCCGCGTCCTTCCCCCGTCACCCCGTCGACACAACCCTCCTACCTTGCGTGCAGACGTCCCCGAAGGAGGCAGCGAAGCAGGCGAGTTCGAAGGGCCTCACGCGGGCGGAGGCAGGAGAGGAGGCAGCGGCTGCAGGTGGAGCGGCGAGAGGGAACCCAGGCCTGCCGTCGCAGCTGGTCTCTCTGCCTCTGTCGGACTGCGCTCGCCCTGGCCAACGTCGTCACACACACGCACACAAACACTGGCCTTCGGACTGGCCTTCGGACTGGCCTTCGGACTGGCCCTCGACACTGGGCTCCCTGGAGGCTGTGGCGTCGGCGGCGGCGGCGGTGTGTGCGTGGAGGAGGCGCTGGCGGCGATGTGGAAGAGCCCGGAGCTCCGTGGCAGCAGCGGCGGAGGCGGCGGTGGAGCTTGGCGGTGGAGGGGACTCTGGGTGTAAACACAGGCGAGAGAGCGAGGGGAGAGAGCGAGGGGAGAGAAGGAGAGCGACACACACGCACGGCTCAGAGCAGCCAGCGGCAGTGCCTGTCCCCCTCTCGCTCGCTAGCTCGCTCGCTCGCTCTCTCACCCTCCTCCTCCCTCCTCCCTCCTCCTCCTCCTCCTCGTCATCCTCCTCTTCCTCCGCCACCACCTCCTCCTCCTCTTCCTCCACCACCTCCCTCCGGATCAATACGTCCCCGCGCCCGCCCATCACACCACGCACGCTCACCACGCCCGCGAGACCGCCCATCCTGCCGCCCATACTACAAGCCCATGACGTGTCAACATTACGGGAGAGCGACGATTCGTCAAAGCTCCTCCTTGGCCTTCCCCCTCTTCCTCTCCCCTCTCTCTCTCTCCTCTCTTCTTTCCCCTCTCTCCCCTCTCCTCACTTCTCTTTCTCTCTCTATCTCTAGCCTATTCCCTGGTCATGATGGCCTGCGCTGACCTCCGACCCCGCGGTCTCTTGCCCCCCCCCCTTTCTCCTCTCAACCCTCTCTCTCACTCTCGCTCTCACTCTCACTCACTCTTTCATTCTCTTTCTCTCTTTCTTTCTCTCTGTCTCTGTCTCTGTCTCTCTCTCACACTCACACTCACACTCACTCTCACTCTCACACTCACTCTCACACTCACTCTCACACTCATTCTCACTCTCACTTACTTTATCTTTCTATCTCTCTCTCTCTTACTCACACACTCACTCACTCTCACTTTCACTTTAACTCTCACTCTCACTCTAACTCTCACTCTAACTCTTACTCTCACTCTTACTCTCACTCTTACTCTCACTCTCTCTTTTTCTGTCTCTTTCTCTCTCTCTTTCCTTTCTTCTCACACACATTTCTTTCCTCTCTTTCTCTTTTTTTCTACGTTATTTTTGACTAATCCTTTTCCTTGTATTTATATGCTTTATTTTCCCCTTTTTTGTTTGTTGGTTTGTGATTCTCCTTTCTCGCCTTCTCTCCCCTAAGTCATTTCTCTTTCCCCTCGTGTGTCTACTTCCTCTCTCTCTTCTACCTCTCTTTCGTTTCGCTTTTTTTTTTATATTCTCGCATGTCACTTACTTTCGTGCATTATCTATCGTTATCTTTTATATCTCTCTTTATCTCCCTCTTTCTCTTTCACTTTCTCTTTCCCCTCGTGTGTCTGCTTCCCCTTTATTCATTCCCTCTCTCTTCTGTCCCTCTCTTTCTTTTTTTTCTTTTTTTTAATTCTTACCTGTCGCTTACTTTCGTAAATTTCTAAATCACTCTCGTTCTCTTTCTCTCCCTCTTCCTCTTCCTCTTTCTCTCTTTCGATTATAGAGAAATATTATTCGGAAAATTTAATTTTGCGTGGGTGCCTTTCCGGATAAAATCCCTCGCCCCCCTT
This sequence comes from Penaeus japonicus, assembly GCF_977035675.1. Taxonomy (NCBI): domain Eukaryota; kingdom Metazoa; phylum Arthropoda; class Malacostraca; order Decapoda; family Penaeidae; genus Penaeus; species Penaeus japonicus. The sequence goes on from NW_028234442.1 coordinate 18,117,576, forward strand.
TCCCTTTCATCCTCCCACACCCCCTGCACCCTACCTCTCCCCTGTCCCTTTCTTTCTCTTTCTCTCTCTCTCTCTTTGTCTTTCTTTTTCTCTATTTCTTTTTCTTTCTTTCTTTTCTTTATTTCTTACTCTCTCTTTCTTTCCTCTTTCATCCTTCTCCCTCTCTCCTTCCCTTTCCTTTCCCTCTGTTTTCCCCTCTCCCACTCTTCTTACCCTCCCCCTCCCCCTAACTCACCCTCTTCCTTCTCTCTCCCCTTCCCCTCCCCCTCCCCCTTCCTCCCCCTTTCCCCTCCTTCTCATCCCTCATCCTCCTCTCTCCTCCTCTCCCCTCTCTCCTCCCCTCTCCCTCCCTCTTCCCTCCTCTCTCCTCCCCCTCCCCCTCCCTCTTCCCTCCTCCCTCTTCTCCTCCCCCTTCCCCCTTCCCCTTCCCCCTCCTCATGCTCTTCCAACAACAAAAACAACAAACAATCCTAAAAAAAAAGAACCAGCAATTACATCTATAAAAGTGTCCATTACACGATTACAGCAACAATGACACGGTGCAAATAACATAAATATAAAAATATTAACATCGGTCAAAATAAACGCGGAGCCACTTTAATAACGATAAAACCATTGCGGGAAAGGTTGATATTGCAGAAAATAATTATGGAGGAAAATATGCAATTGGTGGAGTAAAATTATAAATATTTTTAAAAATGCACACGCGCCCACACACACACACATATTTGTGCATTAATACATATCTGTATACGTAAACACATACATATGCATATATATATATATATATATATATATATATATATATATATATATATATATATATATATATAATATATATATATTTATATATATATATATATGTACATACATACATATATGTACATACATACATATATGTACATACATACATATATGTACATACATACATATATATATATATATATATATATATATATATATATATATATATATGCCTTTCTATCTTTTTGACTGATTTCCGGAATGACTAATTGATTGACTTACAGCCAGACAGACTGTCTACCTACCTGCCTGACACCTTTCCATCCACTATATTCGTCACACCGATCAACCTCACTATCAATCTATCTTTCTATCATCCAT
>NW_028234442.1:18127688-18132688 GCF_977035675.1 Penaeus japonicus
CCCCCCTCCCCTTCCCTTTTTCTCTCGTCCCTTCCCTCTTTCTCTCCCCCCTTCCCCCATCTTTCTCCCTCGCCCCTTTCCTCCTTCTCTCCCGCCCCTTCCCTCTTTATCCCCCCACCCGCCCCTCCCTTCTTAGTTCTCTCCCCCCCCTCCCCCCCGATATCTGGCCGAGCTGCCCTCAACCCTTCCCTGACCTCTAGTCTGTCTCGGCGCTCTTCACTCCCTCCCCCAGACCGCATAATATCTTATTCACATTTGTATTGATTGCCCGATTGGGTTTACCTGAGGGCGGAGGAGGAGGCGGCGGGCGAGGGAGCTGTTTTATCACACTCTCTCTCTCTTTCTCTCTTTCTCTTTCTTTCTCGTTTTCTCTGCCTTTTGCTCTCTGTTCTGTCTGTCTGACTGTGTGTCTGCCTGTTCCCCTTCTCCTTCTCCTTCCCTCTCTTCCTCTCCCTGTTTCCCTTCTCATTCCTCTTCTCCTTCACTCTCCTCCTCTCCCTTTTATTCTTCCTCATTTTTCTACATCCTCACCATCCTCCCCCTCACTATCACCCTCACTATTACCCTCATCCTCATCCCCATCCCCATCCCCCTTCCCATCCTCATCTTCCTCCTCACCCTCACCCCCACCATCCTCATCCTCATTTTTCTTGCTCTTCCTTCTCCTTAATTTCCTCTTTGAATTATCTTTAAAACAGCGAGGCGATGGCCCCTTTGCCTCGCTTCTGACTGCATTTGCCTTCGTTCATTTTCAACTAATCTTTGTTTTTCTCCTTACTTGAACATGTATATATACGCGTACACATGTATTTACCCATTTACTTATAGGTAAACGTAGACGTAGACGTAGATGTACACCTACATGTACACGTACATTCTACTTTCCATTTTCCATTTCCATTTCCTTTTCCTTACCTTTTCTTTTCTTTTCCTGTCTTTTCCTTTCCTTTCCCCTCCTTTTCTGTCCTAACTATTCTTTTCCTTCTCTTCTCTTCCGCTCTTCTTCCCATTTTCCTTTTCCCTTTCCCCTTCTCCCTCCTCTCGGTTTAAAATACGATAGCACGATTTTCCGGTGGAAGCGAAAATCGGAAAGAAATCGGGGCGTTCGTTTTCTAAATTAGATAAGAAGAAAACGGAGAACGTAAATTCTTTAGGTATAACTAAAATAAAAAAAATGAAAACGGGAAAAAAATACAGATAAAGGAAATGAAAATGAAACAAAGAAGAAGAATGATGAAAAGAAAATGAAAACAAAGAATGAAAACAAAAAGACAGAATCCCCCCCCCAAAAAAAAAAAGTGAAAAACACCCAAGCAAGGACAGAACAAATACAGGGTTTCCGTTGTCCTGCCAAACCCGGTTCGCAGGCACAAGCAGGCAGATAAAGGAGGCCGGCGGCGCAAGCAACAAGCAATTTCAACCCTTCTGTAAATCGAAGCGAACAAACACACAACACACCCTGATGATGATGGGAAGAGGAGGGGGGAAGGGGAAGGGTGGGGGGGAAGAGAGAGATGAAGAAAGGAAAGTGAAGAAAAAGATGAAGGGGCAATAGAGGAAGGAGGGAGGGAAGAAGGGAGGGAGGGAGAGGGGGAGGGGGAGGGGGAGGGAGAGGGAGAGGGAGAGGGACAGAGGGAGAGAGGGAGAGGGAGAGGGAGAGGGAGAGGAAGAGGAATAGGGAGAGAGACAGAAACACCAAGATGTGAAGTCCCGGCCGCAGCTGAGACAACAAAACATGCCCATTGGCTAACGTCGACCGGCAGAAGCAAACGTCCATCAGAACAAGAGGAAGAAGAAGAAGAAGAAGAAGAAGAAGAAGAAGAAGGGGGGGAGGAAGAGGAGGAGAAGGTAGATGAAGGAGAGCAGGAGGAGTAAGAAGAGGAGGAGGAGGAGGAGGAGATGGAGGAGAATGGGGGGAAGGAGGAGGAGGAGAAGGAAGAAAAGAAGAGAAGGAGGAAGAAGAAGAAGAGGGGGAGGAGGAAGAAGATGAGGAAGAAAGAGGAGGAAGATGTGGAAGAAGGAGGAGGAAGATGAGGAAGAAGGAGGAAAAGGTGGAGGAAGAGGAGGGAGTGGTGGAGGAGGAGGAGGAGGAAGAGGAAGAGGAGGAGGAAGGGGAGGAGAAGGAGAAGAAAGATGAGACGTATAAGATAAGACGAAGAAGAAAAATAAGAGGAAGAAAACAAGAATAAAGAAGAGGAAAACGAAAAAAAGAAGAAGAAAATAAGATGAATAAAAATAACACGAAAATCGGAACAAGAAATCGCCGCGGTTCAATCGAGGGGAGAGACAAGGAGAAAGAGGGAAGAGACAAGGAGAAAGAGAGAAGAGGGCGACAGGGAGAACACCAAAAAAAGGGGAAATGAGAAACGCGATAAAGTATTAGACGAAAGACAGCGATCACGAAGGGGGAGAGAGCAATCAAAGAGGGGAAAGAAGTCATGAGAAGGGGAGGGAGGAGGAAGAGGGGAGGAGAAGGGAAGGAGGGGGGTGGAGTGAGAAAAAAAGAAAGAAAAGAAAGAAACAAATTAAAAAAAAAGAAAAAAAAATAATCGAAAGCTAAGACATAAGAATAAAGAAGAATAAAGAAAAAAAATTCATGAAAAGAAAAACAACTACAACGAAAAAGTTCGGGAGAGACAAACACTTGTTCGCGACTGCCCAGTACTAAATCTCAACCCTTCACCCTCCTCCCCCCCCTCACTCTACCACCATCTCCCCCCTTACCCTATCCCTCTCCTCCCCCCTCACTCTACCCTCTCCTCCCCCGTCACCCTCGCCACCACAACAACAGGCCTCACCCTCACCCTGACCCCAATATCCCCAAGCGAGCACAATACCAGTCACACTTGAACCCTTCATATAACTCGTATCTTACAACGCTCACCCTCTCTCATCCTTCCCCCACCCCCTCCCCTCCCCGTCCCCTCACAACGTACGCATACCAAACAACAAAGGAGACTTTTATTAGCCATTGCAAAGTCCGTTCTCATTCCCTGCAATCAGTCAAGGGGGCCACGCTACATGTCTTGAGGGGCTAGCAACTACTAAGATATATATAGATCGCTCCACAACTCGGCCACTGTGCGTCTAGTTTGTATTATCTTAGTCACCCCCCTCATTTGAAACTCCGTTTTCTCTCCTGAGCGCCCCATTCCCACGTTTTCTTCTTTCTCGATATCTCATTCTCCGTTTTCTTCTGTAGTTTCCATCACGATCTGTTTCTTTCTTGGCATTCATCTGGTATTCTTTATTTCAATCTAATTCCAACCGATCCTCTACCAAATAGTACTTTACAAACTACCAATTCTCTTTCACATAATACCCTTTGCCTTATTTTCCTTTTCTGCATCGACACACCCTCCGCTTTCTCTTTGGCTCTTTATTTCACTATTTTCCTCCCCATTCTCGTCCACATGTTGTTTACTAGATACCTGTTTTCTATCGATAAACCAATTTCAAAAATGTTCCTAACTTTCTTGCAACGTCATCAAAGAGGGAGAAAAAAATAAGTAACTTGTAATAATTGCTTAACTTACGTAATGCAATGAATAGCATTTTTGAATCTATGGAATATGAGCCTTGCTGGACGATGTACACAAACTGGATGGATCGGTAGGTGGATGGTGGGTGGAAGGATGGATGGATGGATGGATGGATGGATGGATGGATGGATGGATGGATGGATGGATGGATGGATGGATGGATGGTGGATGGTTGGATAGATGGAAGGATGGTGGATGGTTGGAGAGATGGAAGGATGGATGGATGGATTGTGGGTGGATAGATGGATAGATGGAGGGAAGGAGGGAGGGAGGGAGGGAAGGAGAGAGAGAGGGGAGGAGGGAGGGAGGGAGGGAGGGAGGGTGAAAGAGAGAGAGAGAGAGAGAGAGAGAGAGAGAGAGAGAGAGAGAGAGAGAGAGAGAGAGAGAGAGAGAGAGAGAGAGAGAGAGAGAAAGAGAGAGAGAGAGAGAGCAAGCAAAGAGAAACAGAGAGAGACACAAAAAGACAAAGGCAGACAGACGGAGATACAGACAGAAAGAAATAGAGACAGACAGACAGACAGACAGACAGACAGCGAGACAGGCAGAAAGACCAAGACCAAGAAGTGACGCCGCACTGTAGTCTTCCAACATTCTCAGTTCACAGTAGACTAAATACATAAACAAAAACTCACACAATAGACTGGAGTAAGTGTGACCTGAGGCGCACTTGTTACACCCTTACCATCCGGAGACACTGTGGCTTTACCTAATGAATAATGGAACGGGAATGGAGAGGAGAAAAGAGAGGAAAAGAGAGGAGAGGAGAGGAGAGGAGAGGAGAAGAGAAAAGGGACGGGAAGGGAAGAGAGGATAGGTTAGGACAGGATAGGGTAGGATAGGATGGGAGAGAATAGGATAAAATAGGAGAGGAGAGAGTAAAATGGAAGGGAGGAGAAGAGAGAATGGAAGAGAAGACGGGAGAGATGATGTGTGTGTGCATGTGCATGTGCGTGCATGTGTGCGTACATGCGTGGATACATGCATACATCCATACGTATAAATGCATAAGCAAATATACATAAGCACAGCATCCTGTACACTTGATCCTCACCCCATTGCTAAGATGAGCCTTCTGTTTCTCCCTCCACTTGGTCTTCGAGAGCATATGTTCAACATCCAAGCAAGAAAGGGGATGCTGACAAAGTGGGCAAGGGGGGAGAAGTGCAAAGTGGGGGGGAGGGGGGGTAACGGAGAGGGGGAGGGGGTTAGGGAATCCTTAATGCTTGCTTCTCTGAACGTCCCTGACACTCTCACAATGGGTACTGCACGCCCTTCCCCTCTCTACGCCTCTTGCCTGTATTTCCCTCCCCTCTTCCCCTTTTCCTCTTTCCTGTTCCCTTTCCTTCCCTTTTCTTTCCTTTTTTCTTTTGCTTTTTCCTTTCTCTTCCTTTAAGTTTCCTTCTTTCCCGCTTCCACCTCTTTATGTCTGTTTTTCTCTCTCCTCTCTTCTCCCTCTCC
>NW_028234442.1:18142688-18152688 GCF_977035675.1 Penaeus japonicus
TTCCCTCCCTCCTTCCCTCCCCACCCATCCCACTCCTCCCTCCCTCACTCCCTCTCTCCCACCCCACCCCCACTCCTCTCCTTCACTCCCCACTCCCTCCCCACCCATCCCACTCCTCCCTCCCTCACTCCCTCTCTCCCATCTCACCCCCACCTCCACCCTCACCCTCACCCTCACCCTCACCCTTACCCCCACCCCCACCCCCACCCCCACCTCCACCCCCAACCTTGTCCTAACCAAAGAGCCAATCGAATCACGACAAAATTTACATATAAATTCAAACTTCAGATTTCAACTATAGCGTTCGAAGGATGAGAGGAGGGAGGGAGGGGGGGGGCAGAGGATAGGGGAGACGGAGAGAGGGGATAAGGGGGAGGGATTGGGGGAGGTGGAGGGGGAAAGGGGGAGAGATAAGGGTAAATCAAAAGGGGAAAGGGTAGGGGGATAGGGAGAGAGAGAGAGAGAGAGGAAGGAGGATGAAGGAAAGATGAGAAGAGAGAGGAAAGAAGCGAGAGGAAAGAGAGAGAGGGGAGAGGAGAGGATGTGGAGGCAAAGTCAGGTAAGTCTGATGACCTACGTCAAGGGATCAACTTATCTAAGACAAAGACATGACTAAAACGAGGATAACGGAAGGGAAGAGAGATCAAGAAAACGAGAGAGGAAAAGAAAAAGAAGAGAGAGAACCACAATAAAGAAAGAGAGAAAAGAAGAAGAGATGGAAGACAAAGTAGAGAAATAATATAAAAGAAAAGAAGAAAAAGCAAAACAAAAGGAACGAGGAATGAAGAACATACAGAAATACAAGAGAATAAGAGAGAGTTAAAACAAAAACAAGAAATATATTAAGAAAGAAGAAGAAGAAGATGATGATGAAAAGAGGACAAAGACATGAGCATGTAAAGAGACGCATGACGGAGAGGTACAGTAAGTAAGTGCGTGTGCATGGTGACCTTTCTCCTGGAGTGCATGTATGGGTGACGTGGCGTGAGAGGAAATGCGTGAGTGCGTGCGGGGGCGTCAACTCATACATATTCATGAAGGTGAGCGGGTTCCCGTGAGTATTGTTTGGCTAAACCTTATTTTCCTTTTTTTGAAGTCTTTTTTTCATGTTCATATTTTTTTTTCTGTCACTCTTTAGTGTCATTCGTTTTTACGCTTGCTTGTTTTTGTTGATGTTTCTTTGAATTTGTCTTCATGCATGCATTCACTCCGGACAGAAGCTTGTCATGCACTTGCACCCTCTTTTGAATGGCACAAAGACAAACAGACTATGCCCTAATTTAAACCCTCCCTTACTGCATACAAAACCTCCACGCACAACCCTAAAGCACAAGTAAACCTTCCTAAAGCATAATATAAACTTCTTCAAAGCACAAACACGACCATCAAGCACAAGCACACCCCTAACACAAGAGAACGACATTCAAGCACAAACACGAACCGAAAGCAAAATAAAACAACCCCAAGCACACAAAAAAACAAAGCACAAGAATACAACCCCTATAAAGCACAAAATGACGACCTTAAAGCACGGGAAAAAACACCCCCCCAAAAAACAACCTTAGAAACTGGAAGGCAAGGAAGAAGAAAAAGAAGACAAAAAAAAGAGCACAGGGTAGTCAAGCAAAGACAAGCAAAGACAAGCAAGCACCCAGGTACGACATAAACCCGGGCATCACGACGACACAAGACACAAGCTTTACTAGGTCGTGGTGGCGGCGAGGTTACAAGCAACTTTACGGTGGGCCTTTGCTTGAGGGCGCGCGCCTGGGAGAGACGTGAGCGATGAGGTGGAGGAGTGCTTGCGAGGGAAGGGGGGGGTAGGGGTGGTGAGGGTGGGGGGGCATAGTGCAAATGAGTTTTAAATATACTGCGAGAGTGGAGAAAAGGAGGGAGGGGTGCTTGATGGAGGGGGGGGGGGTGATTTGGTGTTAGGGGAGAGAGGGGGGAGAGGGAGAGAGAGAGAGAGAGAAAGAGAAAGAGAAAGAGAGAGAGAGCGAGAGAGAGAGAGAGAGAGAGAAAGAGTGAGTGAGTGAGTGAGTGAGTGAGTGAGTGAGTAAGTGAATGAGTGAGCGAACGAGCCCGGAAGTGCTTAAGTGATGTATTTGTGTACGTGTGTGTGTGCTTGTACGTGTGCGTGTGCGTGTGCGTGCGCGTGTCTCAACCAAATCCATTCTCCCTCCTTCATCATCACCATCACCACCACCATCATCATCACCTCCATCCTTCCCTCCATCTGCATCACCATTTTCCCTTCCTTCCTCCCTTGAAGCACGAGGAGGCTGTCGAAGGCTCCACGATTCGGAATTTCTTCCTCTTCGGAGAATACCGAAGGCTCTTTTCACGGCGGCAAACCCTCGGGGATTCTTACCTAATTCCTTTTCTTCTTCTTTTTTCTTCTTCATCTTCTTCATTTGCATTTAGTTCATCTCTGTCTGTCTGTCGGGTTGTCTGTTGGTCTGGCTCTCTGTGCCTGTCTGATGCGACTCAAAGCAGACGATGATGATATGAAAGAGGGAGACGGAGACAGGGGGAGGGAGGGAGGGAGGGAGGGAGGGAGGGAGGGAGGGAGGGAGAGAGAGAGAGAGGGAGAGGGAGAGGGAGAGGGAGAGAGAGAGAGAGAGAGAGAGAGAGAGAGAGAGAGAGAGAGAGAGAGAGAGAGAGAGAGAGAGAGAGAGAGAGAGAGAGAGAGAGAGACAGAGACAGAGACAGAGACAAAGACAGACAAGAGAGAGAGAGAGAGAGAGAGAGAAAGAGCGCAAGACCAAGAAAAGAAAAGAAAAAAAAAGAGAAAAAGAAGAGCAAGGCGTTCAGCATCTCGTGATTTCCCATCTGCTCTATTTCTCATCCCGCCTGAACGCCATTTCATCCCACAACCACACTTCCTTCCCGGTCACCTCCTTCCCCCCACCCCGCCCTCCCCTCCTCCTCTTTCAATGCCCAAGCGAAACAACACTCGCTCGGCGTCGCGGAAGAATAGCAGAGGTGAGCGAGTGAGCGAGTGAGTGAGTGAGTGAGTGAGTGAGTGAGCGAGCGAGCGAGTGAGTGAGTGACTGAGTGAGAGAGAGCGAGCGAGCAATGGAGACACCATTTGAGCGCCATACGATTCCGCGAATTCGTACCATTCGGAATATAATGGGGGGAGGGGGTAGTGGGGAGGGTTAGGGGGGAGGGGGGGAGGGAGGGAGGAAGAGAGGGAGGGAGAGGGGAGGGAAAGGGAGAGGAGAGAGAGGAGAGGAGAGAGAGGAGAGAGAGAGAGAGAGAGAGAGAGAGAGAGAGAGAGAGAGAGAGAGAGAGAGAGAGAGAGAGAGAGAGAGAGAGAGAGAGAGAGAGAGGAAGACAAAAAGACAGAGACAGACAGACGGAGAAATAACAATGCCAACAATTAATCATGCAGATGCAACATACGAATGCGAAACGATTCCGCGCCTTTGCAACACTCGCGCGAGATGCGTACCGTGATGCTGACCTTGGGCGGATGTCAAGAGGCTGCGATGCGCCCGTCTTCTGCCTTTCCCTTTTTCGTCCTTGTTCTCTTCCCGTCTATTCTTTCGCTCCCTCTTTCGCTCCCTCTTCCCCTTTCCTCTTCCCGATCCCTCTCTCTCCTCACTCCTCTTCTCCTTTCCCCTTCCTCTCTCTCTTTCCCCTCTTCCCCGCTGCACACCCTCCACCCTCTACCCTCCACCCTCCAACCCCTACCCACCACCCTCCACCCTCGCTCGACCTTCTACCCTCTATCTTCTACCCTCTATCCTCTACCCTCCACCCTCTACCCTCTACCATTCAACCCCTACCCACAACCCTCCACCCTCGCTCCACCCTCTACCCCCTACCCTTAATCCTCCACTCCCGCCCCCCCCTCCTCTCGCCTCTGATTTTACACCGTCATCGAAAAGCGAGCGCAGAGATGCGGGTAGGATTTTGTAATCACGGAGAATCTTATCCTCTCTCCTTTCCCTTCTTAACCTCATCCCCATTATCGCCGTCGTTTTCTCTCCTTCTCTCCATCTCCTTCTCCTCACCTTCTGCTCTTCCTCTTCCTCTTCCTCTTCCTTTCCCTCCCCTTTCCCTCTCCCTCAACCTCTCCTTCACTCTCTCCGCTCCCTTCCTCCTCCTCCTATCTCCTTCTTCCTATTCTTCTCCTTCTCCTCCTTCCTCTTTCTCTTTCTCTTCCCCTTCCTCCCCCCCCCCCCTTTCTTTGCAGAACAACATGTGCACCAAAAGGGAAACTGAGATCAAACACAGACCCTCTCCCGCACCTCTTTCGTCCTACCTTCACTTCCGAGAAACCCAAACACGTCGGAAGGATGAAGAGAGGGAGGGAGGGGGGAGGATTGGGGGGAGGGGAGGGGGATTGGGGGAGGGGGAAGGGGTTAGAGAGGGAGAGGGGTAGATGGGAGAGAAGGGTTGGAGAGGGGAAAGGAAGGGAAGGGGGGAATGAAGGGAGGGAGAAGGGAAAGGGGAAGGGGAAGGGGAAGGGGTAGGACTGGGAGAAAGGAGGGAGGGATGAGGGAGAGAGGGAGGTGTGAAGATGAAAAGTAAGAACGTGAAGTGAAGGAGGAGGAGGAGGAGGAGGAGGAGATAAAGATTATGATGAAGCAGAAAACGAAGAAGACGACGATAACGACGAAGATGTGGAAGAGGAGAACGAAGAAAATAATGACTCCCTTGCTCTCTCCACTCTCCCTTACACCCATGCCCTCTCTACCCTTCTTTGACCTCCCCTAACCCTTCTCCACCCTTACTTCCCCTCCCCCTTCCCCCTTACCCCTTATCTCCTAGACACCCTCCTATCCCCTACCCCTTCCTCCTCCCCCCCGTAATCCCAGCTCCCCTAATCCCTAACCTACCATCCTACCTCCCCCCCTTTCCATACCCTTTACCCTAATCCCCTAACCTTCCATCCTATCCCTATCCTTATCTATATCCCTAATCCCTTACCCTCCCTGCCACTATCATCCCCCCATTCCCTTCTTCTATCTCCTTTCTCCTATCTCTCTCCCCCCCCCCTTCCCCGTGCGTTGCCACCCCTCTCTACTCACTCTCCCTCCTCCTCTCACCCTCCTCCCTCCCTATCTACCCACCCTTCCCCCCCCATTACCCCCCCCCCCACCCTCCCTCCGTACCTCCCTTTCCTTTCCCTCTTCCGCCTATCTCCCTCTTCCCCTCTCTTTTCCCTTCCTTTTTCCCCCCTTCCCTTTTCCCTCCTTTCCCCCCCTCCCCCCATTACCTCCCTTCTCCTCCCTTTCTTTTCTTCTATCCCTTTCCTCTTCCCCCCGCTCTTCCTTCCCCCTTCCTTCTCTTCTCTACTCCCCCCACCCCCCTTTTTTCCTATGGTTCTCCTTTCCCCCCCTTTTCCCTCCTTTCCCCCCCCCCTCCCCCCCCCATTCCTCCTTTTCCGCCTTTTCCTATTCTTTTCCCTCCTTCCCTTCGCCTTTTCTCCCACCCCCATCTCCCCTGCCCTTTTTCCCCCTTTTCCCTTCCCCCCCCCCCCCCCCTTTCTCCTCCTTCTTTTCACTTTTCCCCTCTCCCTCTCTCCCTCTCCCTCTCCCTCTCCCTTATCCTTCTCCCTCTTCTCTCTTCTCCCATCTCCCTTCTCTCATCTCTCTCCTATCTCTCTCTCCCTCCCCCTTTCCCAATTCCCATTTCCCTCCCCCTCCCCCCTTCCCCCATCCAGGCCTACTTCCCGCGGCTCATTTATATACAGTAATCCCTAATGACTCTATAATCAAGTCAATATCACACAGTAATGGGGGAGAGGGGGGAGGGGGAGGACTGGCACTGCAGACCGGTATAGTGTTGTGTGGTGGAAGGCGGGTGTTTTGAGTGGAATGCGTATGTAGGTAATGGTGTGTTGTGTGGTATGTGTAGTAGTGTGACGTATGGTGAGTATAGTGATGTGTTGTGTTGTTTAGTGATGGTAGAGAGGATGGTGTTATTGGTTGAGTGTATACATGGTTCTGTAATATATAATCCCATGTCGTTTCGCCAACACAAACCATTCACAATAAGACAAGAAATGTAAACTAATGACAAATATACAAGAAAAAAACACTAAACACGATCATCACCACCGACATCATCATCACCACCATAATAACAACAATAAAAAACAAAAACAATTAAAACTCAAACCACATACAACCAAGTCAAGCAAATAATCTTCACCTCAAATTCCTTCAACATTCCCCACCTCCTCGCCATTTCCCTCCCCCTCGCCATTCCCAATCCCCTTCCTCTCCCCTTCCTCTTCCCTTCCCTCCTCCTTCTCTCCTACCCCCTTCTAAAACCCTCCCCTCCCTCCTCCCCTACCCCTCCTCTCCACCTCCCCACCCCCACCCCTACCTCCACCTCCCCTTCCACTCCCTCTCCCTCTCCCTCTCCCCCTCCCTCTCCCTCCCTCTCCCTCTCTCTCTCTCTCTCTCTCTCTCTCCCTCCCTCTCCCTCTCCCTCTCCCTCCCCTCTCCCTCTCCCTCCCCCCTCCCTCTCCCCCTTCCCCTCCCAAAAAAAATATCGGAGTTAACAATCCTCCCCATTTATAAAACAAACCAGCTCAAGCGGGCCAGAAATGTCTCGAGCAGCTGTTGTGGCCGCAGATGCTGACGGATTGGGCGGTCTTTTGACTTTTTCCTTTTTTTTATTGTCATTTTTCGTTCATTTTCGCTTTCCGTTTAACTTTTCGTTTATTTTGGTGGTGGGGGAGGGGAGGGGAGGAGGGTTCTCTGTCTTTCTCTTTCTCTTTCTCTTGTTCTTTCTTTCTTTCTTTCTCTCTCTCTCTTTAGGAGAAGGAGAAGGAGAAGGAGAAGGAGAGGGTGAGAGAGAGAGAGAGAGAGAGAGAGAGAGAGAGAGAGAGAGAGAGAGAGAGAGAGAGAGAGAGAGAGAGAGAGAGAGAGAGAGAGGGAGGGGAGGGAGGGAAGGAGGGAGGGAGGGAGGGAGGGAGGGAGGGAGGGAGGGAGGGAGGGAGGGGGGGAGGGAGAGGGGGAGGGGGAGGGAGGGAGGGAGGGAGGGAGGGAGAGGGAGGGAGAGGGAGAGAGAGAAAGAGAGAAAAAGAGAAAGAGAGGGAAGAAAGAAGAGAAAGAGAGAGAGAGAGCAAAAGACAGAGGAAGAAAGAGAGACAGAAAATCAGAGAAATAAAATAGAAACAGAGAGAACAAAAGAAAAAGAAAAAAACAGAACCAATAAAACCAAGAATCAAACAAAGCGAAAGAGATGGAAAGCTAACGCAGATAACCCTCACTCCCTCCCTTCTCCCACCCCCTCCCCCCTCCCCCTTCCCTCTGCGCGCCATACATTATTCACATAATATATACGAGGCTTCAAGGTACATATATTGGATGTAATGGCCTTACGAGTCAAAGTTATGGGATCGATATATGAGCGCGACGACCTTACGTATTAATTCTTCTCTGAGTCATCTCCGGTTTTCATATCTGGGAATGAATTCGGGGTGATGGTGGTGATGGTGGTGGTGGTGATGACGGCGGTGATGGTGGTGAGGATGGCGGTGATGGTGGTGATCGTGTTGGTGATGATGGTGATCGTGGTGGTGATGATGATGGTGGTGAGGGTGACAATGATTATGGTGAGATTTCACGTAATGATGATATGAGAGAAGGAGAGAGAGAGAGAGAGAGAGAGAGAGAGAGAGAGAGAGAGAGAGAGAGAGAGAGAGAGAGAGAGAGAGAGAGAGAGAGAGAGAGAATGAAAGAGAGTAAAAAAACAACAACTCATCTCCCAATGAAATAAGACAACCCAACAAACACCCGCCATTCATAAACAAATCTTAGAACATTTAATTTCAATATTTCTATCGAGACTTTGAATGTATTTCCGGGTCTGTCCCCGCCGCGGACGAAAACGGAGGTCATTGAGACGTGAAAAATCGATAAAAAAAAGGGAGTGAAAAAGAGACACGGAGAGGGACAAAGTAAGAATGCAGGATTAAATACTTCCTTGTGATTTTACTTCTTTATCATCTTAGGAAGAAGAAAATAAAAGTCACGAATGATGATTGGATAACATTTCAAACCTGAATCTTAAAAAAAAAACGCATAAAAGAAAAAAATATGTAAATATATTTCAGGTTCTGGAAAAAGCGCGGGAAAAGTGCTACAGATCTAATCCGGGTTGGAATGTAAACCCATTTTCCATATATACTCTATATATCAGGATATATGGAGGCAAGACACTAAAATAAAACGAATAAACAATAAAAAGAGAAAGAGCAATAGCATTCCTGACCAATAACAATAGTCATAAACAAAAACAAATAAATAAATCTCTCTTACACAATTCGGAAATATCACCGCCGCAGAAAACGCGCATCGATATTTTTTTTCTTCTTTTTTATCACTTTCCTCTCGTATCACATTTCGGAACATTTCCTCGCCTTTCTTGTGCGTCCTTTTCCAATTTGGGTTCTTTCCCCCACTGATTTTATTATCGTGTGTCTCCTCATTTCCCGTTTCGTTCGACATATGTGATCAAGGAAAGCTTCTTCAAGTGGCGAATCTCTCACTCTTTATTACTTTTTTTTCTTTTCTTTCTTTCTTTCTCAGTTTGATTACTGTTATTTTTCTTCTTTATGTCTCTCTGTCTCTATCTCTGCCTCTCTCTCTCTCCATCTTCTTTCTCTTTCTCTTTCTTTCTCTCTTTCTTTCTTTCTTTCTATCTCTCTATCTCTCTCTCTCTCGCTCTCTTTCTCTCTCTCTCTCTCTCTCTCTCTCTCTCTCTCTCTCTCTTTCTCTCTCTCTCTCTCTTTCTCTCTGTAAGCTACACGTTGTGTCCTGGTTGTAAGGCCCTAGCTGCCAGTGGTTGTGATCCACTAGGTTAGTCCGTTGTACCCGGTGGAATAAGACCGACAGACGCTCACGTGCCATGGTCTTTATTGGTGGATTCGGTTATACACTTGGCTCCGGCCTAAGGTCGGAGGTTAGACTGTTCGTATGTTCTGCCTGTTCTTCTCTCTGTCTGTCCCTTGTCTGTGACCGATCTGTCTGTGATCTGCCCTAAGTACGAATCTTACGTCGCTTTTCTATGCCTCGGGGCTTCCGCTAGCATTGTAGCTGCCCGGGTCCCCTTCGGCTGCAGTTTAGAGGCGGAAGCGGGCACAGGGAACAGGATGCGTCAAGTCAAAACAGACTGCCAGCAATATAGCATTGAATTAAATAGAAAAGCATAATCAGTGACTTCGGTCACATGATATGCAATATCCTTACACTCTCCCTCATAAAAGGTTTGCTCTACGGTAATATACACAGGAAATGTATTTTATGATAGAACATAGGGTCCTGTTATGGGATACGAGCGTGTAAATGTGTATGTTTTGTGTGTGTATGTGTATGTGTGTGTGTGTGTGTGTGTGTGTGTGTGTGTGTGTGTGTGTGTGTGTGTGTGTGTGTGTGTGTGTGTGAGAGAGAGAGAGAGAGAGAGAGAGAGAGAGAGAGAGAGAGAGAGAGAGAGAGAGAGAGAGAGAGAGAGAGAGAGAGAGAGAGAGAGAGAGAGAGAGAGAGAGAGAGAGAGCGAAAGAGAACGAGAAAGACAGACAAACAATGGAAACATAAAGGGAGAAAATAGCAATAAAAAAAGAGATAGACAGAGAAAGCAAGAAAAAAAAAATTAACCCCCCCTTCTAAATTCATTCACCACCCCACCCCCCACCCCTCGACGACCAGGACACCCCAGCAGTAGAAATCTTATACTATTTTCTACTATCAACTGACTATATATCACACACTCCCACCACTACCAAGACCAGCCAACAACCGCCCCCTCCCCATACCCCCTCTAGCCCCTCCCCCCTACACCCCTAAAAAGAGAAATTGAAACCGCAAATACCAGGCCTATGACCGCACCTGGGAAGATAGGGGGGGGCAAGGAGAGTGGGGCAAAGGGGGGAGTATAGGGGTATCGTGTTACCTTGTCCAGGAGCTAACATTCAATACTCTACCCCCTCTACCCCCTCCCCCCCACCCATCCCTTCTCTTCCTTCCCCTCCCAC
>NW_028234442.1:18173377-18188377 GCF_977035675.1 Penaeus japonicus
CTTTCTCCCTCTTCTACCTCTACTACATCTTTCCTCTCCCACTCATACTCCAGCACCCCCACTCCCCACCACCACTCCTTCTCCCACTAACCTTTCCCACTCCCCACACCCCTACTCCCCACACCCACACCCCCACTCTCCTTCGCCTCCTTGTTCAACCAAGGAAAATGCTTTCGTTTCCCCTCACGCCTCGCCGTGTCACAAGCGGACCGGAGCATCTGATTACGTAGCGGTTTCTGGGCCGCGTGATTCTCGCCTGTCCCATGGCGGGGTGAAGGGGAGGGGAGGGGAGGGGAGGGGAGGGGGGGAGGAGAGGAAAAAGGAGGGAAAGGGGGAGGGGAGAGGAGGGGAAAGAAGGGATGAGGGAGGGGAGGGGAGGGAAGAGCAAGAGAGAGTAAGGGGAAAAAATGAAAAATATATGCATACTGAGTTGAGTAGGTGACTGAGTGAGTGAGTGAGTGAATGAATGAAGAAGTAAATGAATGAATGCGTGGATGCATGACATGAACCGTCCTTCTTTCTCTCACCTACACCCTATCATGCGAACAAATCGAGGCCCCACTAACTCGACGGCTCATCTCTCGAAAGAACCCTAAACCCCAACGAAAAAGAAAAAAACATATAAGTGAAGGTGAAAATGCATATAGAATTACCCATCCCTAGTCATTTACCATCTCCCCTCACCTCCCCCCCACCGCCGGGTATCGTGCGTGCGTGCGTGCGTGTTTGCGAGACTAGCCTGGGACACGAAAGCAAGATGAAAACGACCAGACGACACATTCCTCGCGGCCTTTGTTAACCTTCGCTGTTTTTTTTTTTTCTTTCTTTCTTTTTTTTACAAATTTGAATTTCTAGTTTGCATAACATTCTCCTCCCCCTTCTTCTTCTTTCTCTTTCCCTCCCCCTCCCCTCCTTCTTCGTATCCTTCTTACTTCTTCTTCTTTCTTCACCTTTCATTCTTTCTTCTTCTTTTACTTCTTCTTCTTACTTCCTCCACTTCTTCCTTCTTCTTCCGTCTTCTTCTTCCCTTCACTACACCTCCTCCGTTTACACTAAAGCGAACTCGTTCCGATCCTCCTTGCCTACACTCTTCTCCTCCGCCTCACCTTCCTCCCCCCTTTCCTTCATCTCCTTCCTCCCTCCATCATCCTCCTGCCTCCTTCATACTTCATCATTCGCCTTGGCCTCCCTCATCTCCATTCTTAATATTAATCTTCTTCCTCTTACTTAATCTTGCTCCCTTTCCTCGGCTCGTCTTTTTCGTTATTTTTTTTTATTCTTTTAATTTATTTGTTACCTTTCCCTCTTCTCTCGTCTTTCTTTCTCTTTTATTCAGATCTTTTTCCCTTATAAACTCTTTCTCTCTTCTCCTCTCCGCCTCCCTTTCCCATTCCCCGGCTTCCTTCTCAATACCACAAAATTCCCTTCTTGGTCCCACCCCCCGTCAATGTCTACGACCAGTCCGCTGCTGCTTGCACTCCTTTGGCAACGCCTGCACCGGCAACCTGCATCTTCGCTAATTGATTAATTAACAAACGTAATTAACAAGTTCTCTCGTACAAACGCCACGGCGGTTGATCCTCTATTAGCCAATTAAGATGATCTATTAAATAAAGTGAGAGAGAGAGAGAGAGAGAGAGAGAGAGAGAGAGAGAGAGAGAGAGAGAGAGAGAGAGAGAGAGAGAGAGAGAGAGAGAGAGAGAGAGAGAGAGAGAGAGAGAGAGAGAGAGAGAGAGAGGTGGGGGGGATGGAAGGAGGAGGAAAAGAGAGGAGAGGAGGAGAGTAAGGGAGTGGGAGTGAATAATTTTAGTGAGAGGGAAAGAGAGAGAGAGAGAGAGAGAGAGAGAGAGAGAAGAGGAGAGAGACATTGGAGAGATGATGGAGAGGGGATGAGAGGGTGATAGAGAGTGGTGGTAGTGGGTGGATGGAGAGAAATGAGGAGAGAGAGTTGAGGAGAGGAGAGAGAATGGAGATGAGGGGGGATGTGGAGAGAGGAGAGGTGGGAGGAGTGAGAGGAGGTGGGGGAGAGGTGGAGGAGATGAGAGGAGGGAGAGGATGGGTGGTAGGAGAGCAGGATCAGAGAGAGGGAGAGGGATCCCCGCCGGAGGAGAACGATTGCGCGTTTCTAGATTAAAGCATAGAATGAGAGAGAGATCACCCAGAGCGAATAGGAGAGATAGAGAGGGCGAGGGAGAGAGAGAGAGAGGAGAGAAGTAAGAGAGAGAGAGAGAGAGAGAGAGATGAGACGAGGAGAGAGAGAGAGAGGAGAGAGCAAGGAAGAGAGAGAGATGCAAATAGAGAGAAGATGAGGAAAAGGAGAGGGTGAGAGAGAGAGAGAGAGAGAGAGAGAGAGAGAGAGAGAGAGAGAGAGAGAGAGAGAGAGAGAGAGAGAGAGAAGGAACGATACATTTGAAAAAATATATATAATAAAGCACAACCAATGACAACAGAAAAACTAAATAAATGAAAATAACTTAGAGACCGCTAATAAGTCAACCGGTGCGGGCGGGAGGGAGGAGGGGAGGGAAGGAAGGAGAGAAGGAGGGAAAGAAGGAAAGAGGGAGGGAGGGAGAGAGAAGAAGAGAGAATAACAGAGAAAGAAGGAAAAATAAATCTAGAGAGACAGATAGATAAAAATAGAGAGAAAGTAAGAGACAAAAAAAAAGAAAAAGGGGAAGGGCATGGAGGAGGGAGGGAGGGGAGGGGGAGGGGAGGATAGACACGGGCGTGAGTAAGCTCCTTGTCTCTTCCTCACGCCCCCCCCCCCTTCACCCTCCTGCATTCCTCGTCAGAATCCTAAGAAGATTACCGAACACTATTAGTCACCCATTTATTTGCAGACGTTGGAGTTATCAAAAAAAGAACCAAATTTAGCGTCGGTGATTAGCGATTGGTGATTGTAAATAAGGCATTCGTTTGTGTAATCATCGTCATCTTTGTCGGTTTTAGTATACATAATAATCACACGTATGTAAGCACACGCACGCACGAACACACGCGCACCCACACGCACGCATTTTTTATAACTTACTGTATATATGATGCCAACAAACATTTCTTGTCTGTTGGAGTTTCCGGTTTTGGAGAGCTGTTAACGTCTTGTTTTGGCATACTGTAGAAAGAAATTTTGTATAATTAATTTAATGGAAAAGATAATAGTTTTAATTTTAATACTACTACTACTAATATTACTATCATTACTACTAATAATAATGGTGTGATTATTGTGTAGTGTGTGTGGATAACAATAGTTCTGATGTGAGAGTTGTGGATCTTGTGATTGATAGTGTTTGTTTTTGTGAATTGTGATGTGGAGTTTTGAGTTTCCGTGATGATTGATTACATTGATAACAATGGTACAACAACAACAACAACAACAATAATAATGATACTAGTGATAATAATGACAATTACTAAGAACAAAAATATTGACAATAACAATAATAACAGTAACGATGATATCAATGATAACAAGGGTAATAATAATGGTAACAATAACAATCATAACATGAATATCAACAAAAACAACAACAGCCAAAGAACAACAACACCAACACCAACAACAACAGCGATTGCAACGAGAAAAGAAATACAATAAAAAAAATATATAACATCAACAACAAAACCAATACCAACAATAACAACCACAACCAAATGAACAACCAGTTCCACAATCAAAACAATAACAATAACAATAATAATAGCAATAGAAGGAAGACCGGCGCAAGTATCCGAACTGTGTGATATGAAATTCTATCAATGGTCATAAAAAATGTAAACTCATTCGGGGCACCGTCTGGCATCGACGATTTCTCGAGAGAGAGGGGGGGAGGTAGGGAGGGAGGGAGAGGCGTACAGAAGGAGAGGGATAAGGAGGGGGAGAGGGGGGGAGGGAGAGAGGGAGAGAGGGAGCGCCGCGAGGAGAGAGGGAGAGAGCGGAGATGTAAGAAGGAGAGAGGGGAGGATGATAAGGAGAGAGGGGAGAGGGAGAGAAAGGGAGAGAGAGAGAAAGGAACGAGCATTAGAGGAGAAGATGGGAGGTGAAGAGAGAGAGTGGATGAAGGCGAAGAGAGTGAGAGAATGAGAGAGAATAGTGAAAGCATGCGAGAGATAAAAGAGGAAAGCGAGCGAGTGAGAGAGAGAGTGAGAGAGAGAGAGGAAGAGAGAGAGAGAGAGAGAGAGGAGAGACGAGAGGAGAGAGAGAGAGAGAGAGAGACGAGAGAGAGGAGAGAGAGAGAGAGAAAGAAAAAGGCGAGGAAGAAAAAGGAAAGAGAACGAAGAGAGAGAAAAAAAGAGAGAGATGAGAATAAAAGAGAGAGATGAGAGAGAGGGAGGAAAGCAGAAGTGGAGAGGAGAGGAGAGAGAGGGAGGGAAAGAAGAATAAGAGAGAGAGAAAGAGAGATGATGGAGAGAAGAGTGGCGTGAGAGAGAGGAGAGAGAGAGAGATAAGAGATGAAAGAGAGAAAGAAGAAAGAAAGAAAGAAAAAAAGAGAGGAGTGAGAGCTGAGAGAAGGAGAAGAGATGGGAAGGGAGGGAGAAGGGGAGAGAAGAGGAGAGAGAGGGGGGTGCAGAGAGAGATAAAGAGAAAAGAAAGAAAGGAAGACCAGAAAGAAAGAAGAAGAGGGAGATGAGAGGTGGGAGAGAGAATGAGATTCAAAGTTACGAAGCCCGCGACTCGTTCGTTTTTAGGCCCGCTGGAGGGGTTTTGTGTGATGAATCAAATACTTTTTGTATGAAGACCCATTGCAGTGAGCGCCAGTATTAGGAGAATCGACGAAGAGCATGAATGGCCGTCTATATTTGTAAGAGTGGGGGGGGGGGGACTGGAGGGAGGACACGTGGAATGGCGGGGGGGGGATGGAGGGGAGGGAGGATATTTGGGGACAGGGATTATTTTGGGGGAGGGGGAGTGGAGGAATCGGAGAGAGAAAGGGAGAAAAGCAGAAGGAATGGAGGGGGGGGAAGGAGGGGAGGGAAGGTAGGAGGAGGATGGTAGGGGGGAAGTTGGCAAATTTGGGAAGGCAGTTGTTATGGGGAGGGATCAAGGGGGGGGAAGGGGGGATAGGAGAAAGGAGCGAGGGGTGGGGAAGGGAGGAGAGGGGGGGATAGGAATGGGGGAAGAGGGGTGGAATGAGGGGGAGAAGAGGAGGGAGGGGAGGTAGGGAGGAGGAGAGGAGGGGAGGAGGGTAAGAGTGATGGAGGGAAGGAAGGAAGGAAGGAGGGAAGGAGGGAGGGAAGGAAGGAAGGAGGGAGGGAAGGAGTGAGGGAGGGAGGTTGGTGGGGAGGAGAGAGGGAGGGAAGGAACGCAGAAACGAAGTTAAGGAAACGACGCAAGGGGTGGTTGGTAGTTTTGGGGCAAAAGAAAGAAGAAAAAGGAAGAAAAGAAAGGGGAAGAAAAATAAGGGGAATAAAAGGAAGAAAAGAGGAAGGAGGGAAGAAAAGGGAAAAGAAAAAGGGTATTTTTTACGCTGCTGAAGGATGGATGGGGGGATGGAGGGAGGGAGGGAGGTGGATCAGCATGAGTTTAAGAGGATGAATCAATAGACTGCATGTGGGACGGAGTGAGACGATATTTATAAATATCCTCAGACAAGGAATCTGATCCTTTTTTCTTCTCTTTCTCGCCCTGTCTTCTCTCTCTCCCTCCCTCTCTCTCTCTCTCTCTCTGATCTCCGACTTTTTTTTTCTTTCTCATTTCCCACCACCTCACTCCTCTCTACTTCTTTGTCCTCCAATCCCCCCCTTCTTCTTCTTCCTCCTATTCTCTTCCTATTTTTCTCTTTTTTTATTCTCTCTCTCTCTCTCTCTCTCTCTCTCTCTCTCTCTCTCTCTCTCTCTCTCTCTCTCTCTCTCTCTCTCTCTCTCTCTCTCTCTCTCTCTCTCTCTCAATATAGCCGTTAGTCCCTTTGACTGTGCATGCTCGATTCAAGCAAATGACTCACACGTGCATACACAAACAATCAAACTTATTCTTTACTCTGACTAACTCATTCACTCCACGAGTCATTTACTCGCATACCCACGGCTTTAATTAGTATTCCCAGTATTTTCCAAATGTAAAATCATTCACTCACTTACTCACTCACTCACTCACTCTCTCTCTCTCTCTCTCTCTCACTTTCCAGCATGAGTCAATCTCTCACATACCGACGACCTTTCTCACTCGCTCTGTCTTAAACCTATTCATAAAATTGCTAACTCACTTTCCTCTTGGGTGTTCTGTATTTTGACTCTTGTAAATCGCTCACACATCAACTCATCCACTTACTCCCAGACTTACTCATAAATTTACTCTTTAAATCTCATATTTTCAACCTATATCATTCACTAACTCCAGTCACCCACTCACAAACTTACTCACTCACTCATTTTTAAAAATATATATTTTCTCACTCGCAAACTTACCCACGAAAAATTACTCACTCACTCACTCACTCACACACTTACACGCACACTCACTCACACACTCACACATTCATCCACTCACACACTCACTCACACTCACTCATCCACAACACGTCTAAAATCGAAGACGCAGATCCGAAAATGCCAGACTCGTCTTATTAATCTCTCCCTCCTATGCTCCCTCTCCCTCTCCCTCTCCCTCCCCCTTCCCCCTCCCCCTCCCCTTCCCCCTCCCCTTCTACATGGTAAGCTACAGCAATGGAACCCGAACACGTACGAGATACCCCCTCCCCCTTCACCCTTTACCCTTCTCTCCCTTATTACCCCTCTTTTCCTCCTCTCCTCTCCCTCCCTATATTCTTAGTCCCTCCCTTTCTATCTCACTGCCCTTCTACTCCTTCCTTACCCTCCCTCCTCCTCCTCCTCCATCCTTCTCTTCCCCTCCTCCTCCTCCATCATCCCTTTCTCTCTCATCCTCCTCCTCCCATCCCTTTCCCCCTCCCACAACATCTCTTCCCCCTTCCTCCTCCTCCTCCTCCTCTTTCTTCTTCTTCTTCTTCTTCTTCTTCTTCTCCTCCTCCTCCTCCTCCTCCTCCTCCTCCTCCTCCTCCTCCTCCTCCTCCTCCCTCCCTTCATCCCTTCCCCTCTCCCCCCTTCCTACCCTCCTTCTCCCTCTCTTTCTTCTTAATCTTCAATCCCCTCCTCCACCCCCCCCCCCTTGAACGCATTTCCCGCCAACTAGTCACCGTGTCCAGTGACTACCCCCTCTCCCCCCTATCCCCTCCCACCCACTCGGATCTTCGACCTTCGTGACTAAATCTTTTTCTTTCGGCAATTTCTCTCTAATACGTCTCGTGTCTGTCTGTCTGACTGACTGACCGACTCTCTCGCCCATTCACTTGCTCACTCAACTTCTCTTTTTCTCTCTCCCTACAGAGATAGAGAAATAGAGGGAGAGGAAGAGAAGGGAGAGAAAGAGCAAGGGAAAGGGGGATTGGGGTGGGGGAAGGAAGGACGAAAGGAGGGACGGAGGAAGGAAGGGAGGGAGAGAGAGAGAGAGAAAGTAACTAATTGAAAAGGAACGACATAAAGAAAAAAATAAAGAAAAAAAACAAAAACAAAACAAATGAGAAGAGAAGCAAGAACTAGCACCCCCTTACCCTACCCTTCCACCCCGACCCCCACCCCAAACCCCGGAAGAGGATATGGCGTACTTCATTGTTTTTCTTATGAACATTTTTCTTTCATATTTTTTTTTTCCTCTTCTTTTTCCGCACGACCAGAGTTCGCCCTCTCTTATTCTTCGTTCGGGCGACAGAAATTGTGTTCCTGCTGGGGGGGGGGGAGTAAAAAATGGCCGCCCTCTTTGGTTATCTTTCTCTCTCTCTCTCTCTCTCTCTCTCTCTCTCTCTCTCTCTCTCTCTCTCTCTCTCTCTCCCTCTCTGTCTGTCTCTCTCTCTCAGTCTGTCTCTCTCTCTCTCTCATATCTTCCCCTTCTCCCTCTTCCTCCCTCACCTTCTCCCTCTCCCTCTACTCATACATTTCTTCCCTCCGTTCCTTTCCATCCCTCCGTTATTTATATTCTTCCTCATCTTTTCTGTCAGACCTCCCACCTCCCCCTACACCCCCTCCCCCACCAAAAAAAGGGGGAAAAGTTATCACCCCGTCAACAGCATTTTTACGACCCTCAGCCTCACACCTCACAGCTGTCTGAGTTCCTCCCCCCCCCCTCCCTCCCTACCCATATTTTTCCTCCTCTCTCTCTCTCTCTCTCTCTCTCTCTCTCTCTCTCTCTCTCTCTCTCTCTCTCTCTCTCTCTCCCTCTCTTTCCCTCCCCCCCCCTCTCTCTCTCGCTCTATCTCTCACCTTCCCCTCCTCGCTTCCTTCCTCCCTTCCCCCCCTTTCTCATAGACTACCTATCCACTCTCCCTCCCAGACACCTCTCTTCACCCTTAAAGACACTCACAGACAATCTCTCTCCTCCCTCACAGACACCCTATCCCTTCTTCCTCACATACACCTCTCTCCCTCTCTCTCCCTCTCTCTCTCTCTCTCTCTCTCTCTCTCTCTCTCTCTCTCTCTCTCTCTCTCTCTCTCTCTCTCTCTCTCTCTCTCTCTCTCCCTCCCTCTCTTTCTCCCTTCACCCTATTCTCGGCGTCACCCTCGACCCGCCTCCCTCGTCCCCCTGGCGTCTTATCTCAGGCGCTTGGCTTCGTCTTGTCTTGTCTTCGGGTCTTGGCTTCCACTATGTCTCGTGACCTTTGACCTGTGAAGTCTGATCTCGCCTCGCGTGACGTCACTCGTTGTTTATTTTCTATTTACTTAGGGGAGAAGGTGGTGGTGGAGGGGTGGGGTGGGATGGGGTGGGGTGAAGAGAGGAGGGGGAGGGAGGGAGAGGAGAAGGAGTAGGGGGGTGAAGGGAGGGAGGGCGGGAGGGATGATGATAATGTTGAGGAAGAGGATGAGGATGAAGAAAAGGAGGGAGGTAGAGAAAGAAGTAAAAACAATGAGCAAATACACAAAGAAATTTCAAATACATAAGGAAAATCATATTGAAATTTCAATAAATGAAGTTGACAAGCGATGTGGAAAATAATTTCATTAAAGCAACAAAGTAAAAAAAAAACCATAAACGCCCGTATCCCCTGCTCAATATCTCAACTCACACCCCTACCCCCTACCTCTTTCCCCTCTCCCCACCTCTCTTTATCTCTTTCTCATTTCATCTCCCTCTCTTGCCCCTATTACTCTTTCTCTTTCTCTTTCCCTTTCCCTTTCTCTCTCCCCCTCCATCCCTACTAAATATTCAGCCTAATTCAACTATTTCACTCTTTAATCATTTATTCCTCTCTCTATTGATCAATCCATCCCACTGTCAATCTGTCTGTCTATCTGTTTGTCTCTCTCTGTCTCTGTGCCTGTCCTGTGTCTGTGTCTGTGTCTGTGTCTGTGTCTGTCTATGTCTACGTCTATGTCTGGGTGTGTCTGTGTCTGTGTCTGTGTCTGTGTCTGTGTCTGTGTCTGTGTCTATGTCTGTGCCTGTCCTGTGTCTGTGTCTGTCTATGTCTATGTCTACGTCTATGTCTGGGTGTGTCTGTGTCTGTGTCTGTGTATGTTTATGTGTCTATGTCTGTGCCTGTCCTGTGTCTGTGTCTGTGTCTGTGTCTGTGTCTGTGTCTGTGTCTGTGTCTATGTCTATGTCTATGTCTATGTCTATGTCTATGTCTATGTCTACGTCTATGTCTGGGTGTGTCTGTGTCTGTGTCTGTGTCTGTGTATGTGTCTATGTCTGTGCCTGTCCTGTGTCTGTGTCTGTGCCTGTGTCTGTGTATGTGTCTATGTCTGTGCCTGTCCTGTGTCTGTGTCTGTGCCTGTGTCTCTGCCCCTGCCTCTGTCTCTCTGTCTCTGCCTCTCTGCCACCCTCTCTCCCTCCCCCTGTTTACGCAAAGCGTCCCCGCGCGCGCAGGACAAGCTCGTAAAGCCGTCATCGCCACTTTAAATCGCCGCTGCGACTCGTAAAGCCCGCAACCATATCATCGCTCTGTCCTCCCTAACCCCCATCCCCCTCCCCCTCCCTGTCTCTCTCTCTCCCTCTCTTTCTCTTTCTCTTTCTCTTTCTCTTTCTCTTTCTCTTTCTCTTTCTCTTACTCTTTCTTTCTCTCTCTCTCTCTCTCTCTCTCTCTCTCTCTTTCTTTCTCTCTCTCGCTCTCCCCCCACAAATCCAATTTCCTCCTCTCCCCTCTTGCCCCTCTCCTTCCCTTACTCTTCCCCATCTTCGTCCCCTCCCCCTCCCCTTCCCTCCCCTCTCTTCTCTCCCATTTTTAACAGCCCTCAAACACTCCTCTTCCTAACCCTCCCCCTCCCCCTCCCCCTCCTTCCCCTTTCCCCATCCCATCCCCTCTCCTCCCCCTTCCCATTCCCTTCCCCCCAAGGACGATGAATTCAAACAAATAATAAACCTTCGCGCCAAAAAATAAATAGCATAAACGCCAAATATAACAGCGGATGGCCAAATAAAGCAAGATTTGTTGGCGCGGAAATGGTTTTACTTTACAGCGATTCGGAGGGGGGTGATGGGGGGTGGGAGGTGGGGGAAGGGGAGGGGGAGGGAAGGGTGGAGGGAAGGGGAGGGGGAGGGTAAGAGTGGGTTGGGGGGAGGAGTGAATGGAGTGGTGGTAGTTGGGGGTGGGGGTTAAGGAGAGAGAATGGGAGTGGGGATGGGGGGTGGGGTAGTGATAGGGGGTGTTGGCGAGAGGAAAGAGAAAGGGAGGTGGAGGGTGATGGGGGGGAGGGGGTGATGGGGGTGGAAGCGGATTGAAGAAAATAACCAAATAAATAAAATCAAACCAAACAAATCACACAAAAAAACACCAATATACAAATCAATTGAAACCGCACGCCACCTGCCAATAACGATCCCGCCTTTCGGCTTCAAGGCCCAAATGAGATCCGGCCTCACGTAAGGGGCCGAATACGCAAGGACCGAACCGCGTTGGGACCGAGTCTTTCAGTTGGTCTCGGTAGCAATAAGTTCATATATACATGTGTGTGTGTGTGTGTGTGTGTGTGTGTGTGTGTGTGTGTGTGTGTGTGTGTGTGTGTGTGTGTGTGTGTGTGTGTGTGTGTATGTTTGTGTGTGTGTAAATACATATATATATATAAATATATTATATATAAATATATATACATACATATATATATATATATATATATATATATATATAGATAGATAGATAGATAGATATCACACATAAACACACATAGACACACGCACGCACACGCATACGCAAATGAACATGTGCAACATCATCACTCAAAATCCCAACACAGTTTTAAAATGGTAGCCCTACAGCTTTCACATTTCATCTATCTCTACCGCTTGGATTTTTATTATGCAAATTAGTACGAGATCTGGCGAGAGCCGAGCGCGGGAAAAAAAATCGTTTGAATTAACACTATCACTTTTGTTCCGAAATACCCTGAACTGCCAGTAAAAGAAAAATAGTAATGGTCTCATTCTAATTATACCCATTTTTTCGAAACCCATTTTTCCTTTAATTATTTTTTTCTGCAAAGTTTGACAAAAAGAAAGAGGAAAGATAAATAGTAATTGTTCCAGAGCTTCAAACGTTTTTTTTTCTTCTCGCTAGTCTTTCGAAATCATCCAATCAAGAGCAATGCTCCGACGAACCAATCACCATCAAGCTTATATTAACCGAGAAAGGGAATGAAGCAACGGCAACGAATATGATTGGATGAACTTATCAAATGTCCGGACGTAACGGCCAATCAGCGCCTCGCCTGAACGAACCAATCAGGGCAAAGAGACTGCGGCGCTGTTAGAGGGCGAGTGTACATGCATATATGACTATATGCATGTGTGTGCATGTACGAATGCCTATAAAGCAAACATTAAAAAAACACACAAAAAAAAAATTAAATACACAAATACATCGAAATAAATTAGCAAAATCGCAACAAACAAATAACACGGGAATGGGAAGAAGGGGAAAAGACCATCGAAATGACTGAGAAGAATAAGGCACAAGCACGGAGAATGGGAGAAGAGGGGAAATAAACGATAATGGAAAACAGGAGGTCCTCTGTGTGCCAAAGACATGACAGGAGGAAGGCTCGGAGGCTAAGCCGCTTTACGAGTGTGTATGGACGAGGGAAAGGTGGGGAGAGGAGGGGGAAAGGAGGGAAGAGGAGGGGGAAGTGAAGAAAGGAGGGAAGAGGAGGGGGAAGTGGGGAAAGGAGGGAAGAGGAGGGGGAAGTGGGGAAAGGAGGGTAGAGGAGGATGTGGGGAAAGGAGAGAAGAGGAGAGGGAAATAGAGAGAGAGAAGATGCAATGATGGGGAAGAGCAGAGGAGAAAATATGGGATAAAGACAAACGGAGGGACATACGGTAGAAAGGGCAGCAATTCACGGTAAGAAACAGGATATGCAACTAAAGGAGAGTTAGGGGAGAAACTGAAGGAACGAGAAGGGGGGAAGTAGAGGAGAGTAGAGGGGAGCAGAGGGGAAAACATAGGGTAGAGAAGGATAGGGAACAAGGTAGAAAGGGGAAGAATTTACGGTAAGAAACAGCATACGCAATCAAGATCGAGTAGAAAGAAGCGCCGCCCTGTATGGACTGCAAGGAAGGTTAGTTATAAAGGGGAAACGAACTGAAGATTTGGCAACGGGGAATATCATGAACAGGTTGCATGAGATTTAAGAGTGATATGATAAACCAGGTAGACAGAAAGAGACGAAAATGACAAGAGAAAGAGAAAGAGAAGAGAAACATGTGAAACTGACAAAAAAAGAAGATAAACAGATGCCGTAAAAATATAGAGAAGTAATACAGATCGCAAGAGAAATTAAAAAACAAAAATGGATGAACGAAAGGAAAAAAACAGAGAGATGAGAGAGAGAGAGGGAAAATGCTAAGAGAGACAAAGAAAGAGATGGGAAGGGATAGAGGGCGGAGCGGATGAAAGGAGGAAGAGAGGAGAGGGCGGTAGAGGACAAAGCCGGGATTATTATAGGGAAGTAGCCTATCAAGGCTGATACCATAGCCTCGTCTATGGCTTTGAGAGGCCACTCCGATTGTTTTCCTGCTTCTTGCTTATCCGTTCCTCTTATCATTATATTCTTTCTTCCTCTTCCTCTTCCTCGTGTTCTTTCTTTTTTTCTTCCTCTTTCTCGTTTTCTTTCTTTTTGACTTTTTCAGCTAATGCTTGCCCTTTTTATCTCTATATCTTTCTCCTTCCTTTCCCAACGTTCTTATCTTTCTCTCTCTTCTCTGCTTCAGCTTTAAACGGCACTTCTCTCTCCCCTTCCCTTATTCCATTTCATGTTCACCCCATTCTACAAACAGTCGTGGTTTTAGCCCCAGAGAGAGAGAGAGAGAGAGAGAGAGAGAGAGAGAGAGAGAGAGAGAGAGAGAGAGAGAGGGAGAGGGAGAGGGAGAGGGAGAGGGAGAGGGAGATAGAATGGGGAGGGAGAGGGAGAGAGAGGGGGGAGGGAGAGGGAATGGGAGAGGACGGGGGGTAATGGAACAAGGGAGGTGCCTTTTGTATCTCCCCGTTTATCTTTTACATACGAATATAGGTTATTTATAGACCTTTTTTATTCTTTTCATTGTTCTGTATATTCAACAACCCTCTACATATTCATCTTTTTGGGGAGCGAGAATGTACATGCCTGAAGACTCATTGCACATCTTCTCAAAGATGTACTTGGCAAACGTACGCATTCGCGGTCATGTACAAGCAAACAGCCTGGCAGACAAACAGGCAAACACTGGTAAAGACTGGCAAATAACTAAACAAAGAGGAAATATGCAATCAAATTCCACCAACATAATTCAATCTATTTGTTAGATTAGCCAAGCATCATTCACATACTTCCCGCCAATTCTAACCAATGACAAGATCTTATTGCCTCGGTCGACTAATACCACCAATCATAGCGCTTCCCTCTCAATACCTTCAAAACGGGCTCCGCCAATCACAATACTCGACTCAATTCCAAATCCTTTTCCCGCCAATCAGATCCGTACCCGTTGACCGGTCTCAGCCAATTACACGCGCCGAGCGGCAACATCTCGACCAATAGACTGACGCGAGGAACGGTGATCCATCGACGATAAACTGCCATTACCGTCATTGAAACCCAATTTCCTTCCTCCGGCATGTTGCCCGATGAATTAGTGGATCGCCTGTTCACCTGTTCCCGCCACTTCTCTTCCCTTGCGCTAACCGATTCTTCTTCTTTCGATCTTTTTTATATTGTGTTACTGTTTGTCTTGTGTTTCCTTTGCTCTTTCTAGTTTGTTTCTTGCCTTCTGCGTTAATCTTCTTTTCCCCCCCACTCCCCTCTCCTTTCTCTTCGTTCTCTTCCTCTCCCTCGCCTTCCTTTTCCCTCATTCTTCCATCCAATACTCCACGTTATCCCAATTGGTCACCTCCCTCTTCTTACTCTCGCCTCCCTTTCTTTATCCTCCCCTCCCCACCCCGTTCTTCTTGCTCATCTACTCGACATCCTCCCTTCCCCCTCCCCCACCACAACCCCTCTTTCTCTCCTACGCTCCTATCTCCCCCTCCCCCCCTCCTTCTATCCAAGAGCAATTCCTCGGTAGCCCAATGATATTACCGCGATATCTCGTCTGACACAGGCTTACACTCTCGACACGATGCGGCCAGATTTCGACGGGAGATAGCTTATGCCCTGAGACGTTTAGTTAGCTGGAGGGCTTCCCAACGGTTGGCCATCCCTGCACACATGTACATGTACACGTATGTCCGGAGGTACACCTACACGTGTGAACATGTATACACACGCACATAAAGTGCACACGTTCGTCTCCCTCTTTCTCTTTCTCTTTCTCTTTCTCTTTCTCTCTCTCACTCCCACTCCCTCCCTCCCTCAAACACATTTTCTCCACGACATCTTTAACCCTCACGTCTATCCTCAATGTCATAAAAACAAGGAAAATTACATCATCGCCCGGGCTGAAAAAAAGAGTGACTCAAATGTTATTGTTAGCAAGGACAGTCGTCGTAAGATAACACCGGGCGGATTCCTGGACTGAACTTAGGGGGGAGG
>NW_028234442.1:18190877-18193377 GCF_977035675.1 Penaeus japonicus
GGGTGAAAGAAAAGGATTATTGATGGATAGGGAGTGGGGGGAGGGAAGGGAAGGGGGGGGTAGAGAAAGAAAAATCTCTTGTGAGGCTGAAAGAGAGTCTTAATTACCTTCCTGTTGTTGTTGTTGGTGTTGTTGTCTGTTTGTTTTGTTACGTGAGCACCGACAATTCAAGATGGGGTTCTGTATATACCTTGATGAATAAGAGAAGGGGGGTGGGGGGGAGAAGAAGGAAGGAGGGAAGAAAGGGGAGAGCGAGAGAGGGGATCATGTGAGTGATCAAGAGAGAGAGGGTGAAAGGTGGGAGGGAGGGAGGGATGGAGGGGAGGAAGGTGGGAGAGGAGAGAGAAAGGAGAGGTAGAGGACAGAGAGAGGGGAGAGAGGAGAGTGAGAAAGAGAGAAAGAGAGAGAGAGAGAGAGAGAGAGAGAGAGAGAGAGAGAGAGAGAGAGAGAGAGAGAGAGAGAGAGAGAGAGAGAGAGAGAGAGAGAGAGAAAGCGAACAGCCAAGCATACAGACACGCAGACAAAACAGCAACACATAAATACAAGGTTATTTCCCTAAACGACCAGCATAAATCCTTGGAAAATAAACTGACAAGAAAAAAAAAGGAGATAATGATAATAAATCACGAGCACTAGGCACTAGGTACAGAGGAAGAAAAACAAAAAACAAAACAAAAACAACACAAAAAAATATATATCGTAGGACATGATTGTTCTTGATAACTGGTGAATGGGGATGGGGGAGGGAATGGAAGGGTGGAGTAGGAAGAGGAGAGGGAGGGAAGGGGGGGGGTGCAGGAAGAGGAGGGGAGGGAAGGGGGCGTAGGAAGAGGAGGGGGAGGGAGGGGTGGAGGAAGATGAGGGGGAGGGAGGGGTGGAGGAAGAAGAGGGAGGAAAGGGGGGTGCAGGATGAGGAGGGGAAGGAGGGGGTGGAGGAAGAGGAGAGGGAGGGAAGGGGGGGTGGGTGGAGGAAGAGGAGGGGGAAGGAGGGTGTAGGAAGAGGAGGAGGGAGGGAGGGGTGGAGGAAGAGGAGAGGAGGGAAGGGGGGGTGCAGGATGAGGAGGGGAAGGAGGGGGTGGAGGAAGAGGAGGGGAAGGAGGGGGATAGAGGAAGAGGAGGGGAGGGAGGGGGATAGAGGAAGAGGAGGGAGGGAGGGTAGGGTTCTAAGCGAAGGCGGGGAGAGAAGGAGAGAAAAAAGAGGTAGGGGAGGGAGAAGGATAATCGAGAGAGAAAAAAAAACGAATGGGATAAAACTCAAAAACACGAAAATCATTAAACAATCACAAAAATAATAATCACGCTCTTCTTTGCAAGTCCGCAAAAAGAAGCGAACAACAACCGAGAGAAAAAGAGAAGAAAAAAGAAAATAAACAATACAATGGACACAAAGAACGCCACAAAGCGAAAG
Organism: Penaeus japonicus; assembly: GCF_977035675.1. Taxonomy (NCBI): domain Eukaryota; kingdom Metazoa; phylum Arthropoda; class Malacostraca; order Decapoda; family Penaeidae; genus Penaeus; species Penaeus japonicus. The sequence continues at coordinate 18,192,286 of NW_028234442.1, forward strand.
CAATATATTCTCTTCAAAAGCAAATCTGAAAGAGCAATTAACTACAAACAGAAGAGAAGACAAAGAAGAAGAAGAAGAAGAAAAAAGCAAGTACACAAACAAACAACAAAAAAACGAGCCCGTGACTCATAAAGAAAATATTAAATTTCAAAATAAATGAATAAACAAAATTTGTCTGGCGAGAACCGGACAACTAAAGGTTGAAAAAAAAGAAAAGAAAAAATAACAGAAGTATGCAATAGCAAGAGCAACATATGCAACATTCTCTAAGAGACGTGTCATCACAAGGGGAGAGGGGGGCGGGGAGAGGGAGAGAGAGGAAGAGGAGAAGAGGGGAGGAGGGACTAGGGAGAAAGAGGAGGGGAGGGACTAGGGAGAAAGAGGAGGGGAGGGACTAGGGAGAAAGAGGAGGGGAGGGACTAGGGAGAAAGAGGGGAGGAGGGACTAGGGAGAAAGAGGGGAAGAGGGGAGGAACTAGGGAGAAAGAGGGGAAGAGGGGAGGGACTAGGGAGAAAGAGGGGAGGAGGGAAGAGGGAGAGAGGAAGAGGGAGAGGGAGGCAGAGAGAGAGAGAGGGGAATAGGGAGGAAGAGGGAGAGGGCAAGAGGTAGGTGGAGGGAAAGAGGGAGGAAGGGAAGATAAAGGAGGAAAGAGTTATATAAGAAAAGGGAGAGAGGAAGGAAGAAGGGTAGAGAGGAGGAGGGGAAAGATATTATAGTAAGGGGGGGGGGGGTAGTAGGAAAGGGGGAAGGAAGGGAGAGAGAATTAGAGGAACATACAAAACAACTGAAACAAAGAGGAGAAACAAACACAATATCGCCAAAGAAACAAGAAACAAATAAATATACAAAGAAAATACAACCAAAACGAGACACAGCCCTGTCCCCCTAAAAAAAATCTAAAATAAGCAAAATATATATCCACAAAACACACGATATAAGAAAGACAGGCATACCGACAAACAAACACACAGAGACAACCAAAGAGATAAACATACACCCACACTCACACCCACACACACAAACCTAAAAACACAGACAGACAGACAAACACACACACACACACAGACAGACACAGGAATGCCTCACGGAAAA
>NW_028234442.1:18195202-18203204 GCF_977035675.1 Penaeus japonicus
CTGTCTGTTTACCGGCTATCCGTTGTCGTGTTACGTGCGTGTTGCGGTTCTACAGGATGTTTAAACTCTTAACACAAATAAAACAGTCACCCAAGGGAGCTGTGCAAGATTGCAAGCGCGTTCATGCAGCTCCACGTTTCTCCCTGAACACTTAGTGGATTTGTGCGAACATGATGGATACCATTCAACTGAATGTTGCAACAGTGTGTGATTTCTCTTTGTGTAAGAGTTATTTTGATATCATTACCACACACTCCCTCCCTCCCTCCCTCCCTCCCTCTCTCCTTCCCTCCTTTCCTCTCTCTCTATTTCTCATTCTAATCATCCAATTAGTCAAAGAGCTGCACGCACGCTTGCACAGACAAACAAACAAACAAACATACACACACACACACAAACACGTTTTCGTTGCAAATTTTATCCCTAAAGATATAAAGAGGGGTAAAATATATCCCCATAATCCGTATAACACTACCCATTTGAAAACCGCTAAAAAATGATAAAAAAAATATTTCCACGTTTTTTAGAAGAGGAAAACAAAACAAAATGTATTTAGGGGACGCTCTTATTAATGCCTTCCCTCTTTCCTCCCTTCTCTCCTTCCCAATACACCTTCCCCCCCCTTCCTCCCTTCCCTCCTCTCTCCCACCTTCCTATAACGTACCCTCCCTTTCCTCCTTCCCTCCCTCTCTCTCTCCCTTCCTACAACGCATCTTCCTTTCCCTCCTTCCCTCCCTCCAACGCCCCTTTCCTTCCCTCCCTGCAACTTACCTTTCCTTCCTTCCCTCCAACGCACTTTTCCTTCACTCTAACGCACCCTTTCTCTTCCTCCTTTCGTACCCTTTCCCAGACTCTCTTTTAAATATACATGACATTATCGCCTCCCTTCCCTACCCTACCAGAACCTAACTTTGTAAAAAAAAAAAAAAAAAAATACATACATACTTATGAATACATACACTATATATATATATATATATATATATATATATATATATATATATATATATATATATAATATATATCTTATTATACAATTACACATTACAATTATATATATATATATATATATATACAACATATACACATACATAAAGCTATATTATGTATAATATATATATATTTATATATATATATATATTAGATATATATAATTATAGATATATATATATATATATATATATATATATACATACACAAATCTATCTATCTATCTATCTATCTATATATATATATACACACACATACACACATCTATATATCTACATATATACCCCCCCACACACACACACACACAGAGTATATACATATACATCTTACGCGCCTCCTCTCCATAGAAGCCGCAGCATCCCTTCGTCTTGCTGTATCGGGTGAGCGGAGGCGGAACATGATAGTGGACGCTGGACACACAGCATAAAAACTTTAGTATGTTACACTGTTTACATATGTATGCATGTGTGCTGCTGTAGTCGCAGTTGTTGCTGGGTGTGTGTTTTGAGTGAGAGAGAGAGCAGGAGAGAGGGAGAGGGAGAGGGAGAGGGAGGGAGAGAGAGAGAGAGAGAGAGAGAGAGAGAGAGAGAGAGAGAGAGAGAGAGAGAGAGAGAGAGGGAGAGGGAGAGAGGAGAGGATGGAGAGGGAGCATGAGGGATAGGGACGAGGGAGAGGGAGAGAGATGATAGAGAGAAAAGGAGAGAGAGGGAGAAGATGAGACGATAGAGAGAGAGAGAGAGAGAGAGAGGGGTTGTGGAGAGGGAGGGAGGGAGGGAGAGGGAGAGGGAGAGGGAGAGGGTAGAGGGAGAGGGGAGAGGCAGAGAAGGGAGAGGGACGAGGGAGAGAGGGGGGAGAGAGAGAAAGAGAGAGAGAGGAGAGAGAGATGAGGAGAGAGAAGAGGGAGAGAGAGAAGAGAGGAGAGAGAGAGAGAGAGGGAGGCTGGGTAGATGAGATGAATGAGAAGGAGAAGATGTTGAGAGAGGGTGAGAGAGGTGAAGAGAGAGAGAAGGGAGAGATATGAGAGAGAATAGATTGTGAGAGAGGAGGAGAGGAGAGAGTGACGTGCAATGAGGAGAGATCCAGAGGAGGAGGAGGGGATGAGGGAGGTGGGGAGAGGAGAGAGAGGGACGAGGGGGAGAGGGGTGAGAGAGAGAGAGAGAGAGAGAGGGAGAGAGAGAGAGGTGGCGGGGCGGAGATTTTATATTCATGGAGTAGTCGCTCGTGCTCCGCAGTAGCCGAAGCGCTTTCGAGAGGGGGGGGGGCGGAGAAAGAAAAGGGAAAGGAAGGAGGAGGAAGAAAGAGAGAGAGAAAGAGAGAGGCGAAGACTTCCGCAAAAACATTTTATTATATTTCAAAATACCTAGTGTAATTAATGTTTCACCCCATTGTCCAGACCTTAATGCCAATACATTGTTAAAAAAAATCTATTTCACTCCTTTCATCCATTTCCTTGTTTCGACTCCTTTGTGTGGGGTGAAGTCTGTCTCTGTCTCTGTCTCTGTCTCTGTCTCTGTCTCTGTCTCTGTCTCTCTCTTTCCCTCTCCACCTCCCTCTTTCCTTCTCTTCTTTTCTGTCTCCCCTTTCCCTCTCCCCACTCACCGCCCTTTTCCTTCCCTCTCCCTTATTCCCCTTCTCCCCTTTTGTTTCCTCCTTCCCTCTCCACCTCCTCTCTTTTTTTTTTTTTTTTTTTTTTTTTTTTTTCCTTTTCTTCCCCTTTTTCTCTCCCTCTCTCCTTCTCCCTTCCCCTCTCCCTCTCCTTTTCCCTCTTCCCCCTTTTCTCTCCCTCTCTCCTTCTCCCTTCCCTTCCCTTCTTCAGTCTCCCTTCATCCTTCGAATCTACCGTGATTGAAAAACTACGATAATTCAGAAATGAATCGCCATTAAGGAAACGATATGTATTCATCTTAATCGTACCATAATTACTTTCCTGGTCAACGTTACTATCGGACTTTCATCAGAATTTCGAATATTATCATTTTTTTCGCCAACTTCCATATTCAATTTCATCGAATCATCATAACTCGGATTGTAATCAACATAATCCAAGGCGATCATCACAAAAGTCAATTATATTACTGGACAAATCATCACGCTTCGCATGACACATCTCATCACCAACAAACCACTTCATCACCATCATCACAATACCGTTACGCCATCGTATCACCATTCACACACACATACACACATCCTTCTCATCATCATATCGCCCTATCACCCCTCCCCGTACCATTACCATCATCATCATCACAATCACCATCAAATCACCCCATCCATCACCCCTCCCCGTACCATTACCATCATCACCATCATCATCATCACCACCATCAGCAATCACCCCATCACCCCTCCCCATTCCATCACCACCATCATCACCACCATCAAATCACCCATCTATCACCCCTCCCCGTACCATCACCACCATCATCACCATCCCATCACCACATACAAAGTTCAGCGACTTAGGGCCGATAGTTTAGACAGACCTATCTAAGTTCGCCGTGGCTTCCTAGGCTAAGCTAAGGAGGAAGTTAGTTTCCGAACCCCGTATTGATTCAGTTCCGAATGTAACTATATTAAGGTGTGCGTGTCTGTCTCTCTCTGTCTGTCTGTCTGTCTGTCTGTCTGTATGTGTGTGTGTGTGTCTGCCTCTGTCTGTATGTGTCTGCCTCTGTCTGTATGTGTCTGTCTCTGTCTGTATGTGTCTGTCTCTGTCTGTATGTGTCTGTCTCTGTCTGTATGTGTCTGTCTCTGTCTGTATGTGTGTCTGTCTCTGTCTGTATGTGTGTCTGTCTCTGTCTGTATGTGTGTCTGTCTCTGTCTGTATGTGTCTGCCTCTGTCTGTATGTGTGTCTGTCTCTGTATGTGTGTCTGCCTCTGTCTGTCTATATTTCTGCCTCTGTTTGTCTCCCTCTCCCCTTCGCTTTTCCTATCCTCATCCTCTCCCTCCCAAAACACAAAAAATATCTATTACAAAAGTCGAGTACTTCCGTCCCATACATCAATATTTTATGACAATTTCAAACGCAAACGGAACATCAAAATGAAACGGGTTGCCAGACACCGCCATTCTAAGATTCGCCTCCAATTCCTAAGGTACCTTTTAAAACTTTCTTCGCGTTTTCAAGCACTTACGTGGCTTTTCCCAACTAATCGGAAACGAATTATTATTATTATTATGATGATGATGATGATGATGATGATGATGATGATGATGATAATAAAAATAATAATAATAAAACACTCACAAGTAAAGAAATTAAACGAAAAAATACAATAAAAAAAATGAAGACAGGTCTGAATTTCCGCTCACGTCGACGAAAACTGATTCCCGTATTACAAACTTCCCCTTTCGAAAAATTTAATAATAATACGTTGTCCTCTGCCTGGTATCAAATACGGATTAAAACGAATAAATTCAGAAGAAAGAATCGATAGACCCAATAAGAGGGAAAGAACATACATACATACAACTTTATACTATGTGTAATTGTAGCACATGTGTGTGTGTGTGTGAGTGTGTGTGTGTGGTGTGGACAGCTGTGTGTGATGTTGGTTGTGTGTGGGGTTGTGTGTGTGTGTGATGTGGTTAGCTTGAGTGCGAGTGTGAGGTGCGGGTGTGTGAGTGTGGAGTTGTTAGAAGGGAATGTTGAGGTGGTGTTGTGAGTGTGTGCGAGGGGTGTGAGTTAGTGAGTTCCAAGACGTGTGAGTGTGGGTGTGAGTGTGTGCGCGCGCGCGCGTGTGCAGTTTTCTTTGCCTATCTTTTGTCTCTCTATTTCTATCACCCACTGTCTGTCCTTGTCTATCTCCGTCTTCCTCAGCCCAGCCTCGTGCCCTTCCGCCACCCTTCCGACAGCGGTCCCAACCTGACGCCCGGGAAGAAATGAAATAAAAATACACTTCCCAGACTTTATTTTCCCGCTCCGCCGTTCCATTTCGAAGGACTTTCCGGGGCTGTAAAACCCCTGCCATACCCCCCTACCCCTCACCCCCCCTACTCCTTCGCATTTCTGCTTTTCTCTGTTCGTTTTCTCGCTGCTTTTTTCTTTCTCACTCCGCTTACATTTTCTGGCTTTTCTTCGAGGGGTTGTCTTCTGGAATTTGTTTTTCTCTCTGTTTTTTTTCTTTGTTTCGCCTTTTGTTGCATCTTGTTTTTTTTTGTTTCCCCCTTGAGATCTTCTACCTCTTTTCTTTTCTTTTCCTTTCCTCTTACATGCATTTTTCTTTTTTCATTTATTTTTCCTTTTTTATTTCATTTTTTTCTTCCTTTCCTGGCGATATTCCCCGATATCTTGTAAGAATTTTGTCGTTTGTTTTGGTTTTATCAGCCGTGCATTTTCGCGCCATTTTCTCTGTTCACTTCTTGGCTTTTTTCCCGCCAATTTCTCGGCAGTTTTACCCGCCCGATACCTTGTTCTTTAAAGGTTTAGTTTATTTATTCTTTGAGAAAAGGAAATGGTTGTTCTTGTTTTTTTTTTTTTTTTGGGGGGGGGGGGGGGGAACAAGGGAGGGACAGGGAGGGGGGGAGAAAGCGGGAAGGGAAGGGAGGAAAGGGTAGGAGGGGGAGGGGGGGGGGAAAGGGGGAGGAAAGGAAAAGAAAGGGGGGGGGAGGGGCCGGGAGAAAACAAGGGTTTTTTTTGGGAGGGGCGAGGGAGAGGGGAGAGCGAAGGAAAGGAGGGGGAGAGGAGAAGGGGAGGAGGGAGTGTGAGAGAGGTACAGCACATATTATTTCTTGAGTATTTCTCTGTTTGCTGTTTGTTTGTTTGTTTCTCACTTTCTCTCTCTCGCTCTCGCTCTCTCTCTCTCTATCTTTCTCTATCTATCTATCTTTCTCTACTCTCTCTCTCTCTCTCTCTCTCTCTCTCTCTCTCTCTCTCTCTCTCTCTCTCTCTCTCTCACCTACTCCTCCTCTATCATCCAACTCTCATCCTCTCTAACCCTCTCTCTCTGTCACCCATCTCATCTACTCCACCGCTACCACACTCTTCCTCATCCATCCATCCAACCACCTCCCTGCTCCACCTCATCCACCCAACTACTCCTCTGACTTTCCATCCATCCATCCACTCCTGCTCCACCCATCCTACCCTCCCACCCACCTACCTCCAATATTGCCCTCCCACCTACTCTTCCTCATCCATCCATCCAACCACCTCCCTGCTCCACCTCATCCACCGCGCGATCTGCTAACTAGTCCGAAGAGACGCATGAAACGGCGATATAGCCCTCTGGTGCCTTGCCAACACGACCTGTCCGCTACGCCCTCTCTCACCCTTTCTTCTACGACCTCTGATAAGACCTTTATTCCGGTTTTCTTCATTGTTCACTACGACCTCTCTTGCCCTTGTTGCTACGACCCCTAATACGACCTTTATTCCCCTATTTTCCACTGTTCGGCACGACCTCTCATTCATTCCCCTTTGGCTGCGACTTCTTGCCCTATTCCCCTCTAATACGATCTTTGTTCACCCTTTTCATCCTTCTACCGTGGCCTATCTTCTCCTCCTTTTCCTTCCTTCCTTCTATTTTGTCCTCGCACACGTCTCTCTCCCAACACTTTCCCTCCCCCTCCTCTCTCCCCTCTTTTCCCTTCCTGCTCCCTAGACCTTTCCTTTCCCTCCTCTTCCCCGACCTTCCTCAAGCCCATATCAAGCCCCCCCCCCCTCTTTTTTTCTGACACCTTCATCTTCCCTTTTCTTTCCCACACCTTCCCCTAAATTTCCCCCCTCCCTTCTACCCCCCCCATCTCACCCCTACATCAACCCCTTCTCCCCCTCCCTTATACTCCCCAACACTTTCCTCTTCCTCCCCTTCCCCCATCTTTCCTACACCTCCCTCCTCCCTCCTACACCCCACACCTCCCCCTTTCCTACACTCCACACCTCCCCCTTTCCTACCCCCCTCCCCCATCTCCCTCTACACCATCCCCTTCCTTCCAGCCGCCCATCGTACCCCCACACCTCCCCCCTTCAACCCATCCCTCCCCCTTTCCTACCCCCTCCCTCACCTCCCGCTACACCTTCCCCTTCCTTCCAGCCGCCCATCGTACCCCCCACCTCCCCCCCACCTACATCACGCACACCTCTGTCATCTAAAAGTTGCGCACATGAAAAAAAGAGCAAAAATCTCCCGCGTTTTACATCGGATTCCAATAAGAATTTCACCGGGCACGTCTTTCAAAGTTTCTCTGTTTTTCTTTTTTCTTTTGTTTTCTTTCTCTTCCTTCTTTTCATATTCTTTTTGCTTTGTTCTTCTTGTGTTTTTTTTTTCTTTTTTTCTTTTGTTCTATTTTCCTTTTTTGTTTTGTTTTGTTTTTGTTTTGCTTATTCTCTTTTTGATTTCTCTTCTCTTCTCTCGTCTCGTCTCTTCTCTTCACCTCTTCCCTTCTCTCTTTAGCTCGTCTTGTCTCTTCTCTCTTCCTACATCTCCCATCTTTATTTTTTCTCAATTAATTCCCTCCAAGATAAATATAAATAATATCAATAACGATACCAATAATTGTATTAGTAGTAGTAGTAATAGTAGTAGCGTAGTAGTACTATTAGAGGAGGAGGAGGAGGAGGAGGAGGAGGAGTACTTTATAAAAAAAAAAGAAAAAAGAAAAAAGAAAAGAAAATCCAACGGCATCCAATCTACTTAAAATCCAACCGATGATCTTCACCGAAACGGAAGCAAATGCGATCTTTTTCCCTTTTCTTTTTTTTCTTCTTTTTTCCCTTAATCGCCAACCGAAGCCCGATCGTCTGGGATGGAAATTGGTCCTTACGCAATGCGCTCCTTAAATGTATATCGCATTTAGAGAAGTGAAGAGGCTTTTGCAATTGCAACGAGTGCGGGACTTGGAGGATTTTTTTTTTTTTTTTTTTACTTGAATAAACGGTTTCTTTCTTTTTGTTTCTGTCTATGTCTCTGTCTCTCTATCTCTTTCTTTCCTCTCTCTCTCTCTCTCTCTCTCTCTCTCTCTCTCTCTCTCTCTCTCTCTCTCTCTCTCTCTCTCTCTCTCTCTCTACTT
>NW_028234442.1:18203304-18218304 GCF_977035675.1 Penaeus japonicus
CGAGCAGAGTTTGAAGCAGATTTTGAGGAAGGAAAATACGAGGAAAACGAGTCGGGTGGAAGATGCAAATAAAGGAGATACAAAGGCAGGTGATAAAGATAGAGGAGATAGAGCAAGTGTAAATATATAGATAGAGAAGATATGGTAATAAAAAAATCGATAGCTACAGGTGAAAATACAGCAAATACAGATAGAGGAGATAAAGCAAGTGCAAATATATAGAAAGAGAAAGTCCAGTTATTACAAGTTACAGTAATAAAGAAACGATAGATACAGTTGATACAAATTATGGAAATGCAGACATAGGTGATACAACAGATACAGGTACAGGGAAAACAGATAGAGTAAATACAATTAGTGGAAATTCAGAAACGAGAGTTACAGTCGATACAAATTTAGTAAATAAAGATAAACGAGATACAGCTAATGATACATATATAGTGGATATAGCAACATGAGATACATAATTAGGATATACAGGCTACATACAAAAGATACATAATTGCAATGAATACAAATAGAGTACACATACCAACAGGCGTCACAGATGCAGGACACATACCTACATGAGACACACATGCAGGACACGTACCTAAAAGAGACACATAAAAGAGATTTAGATATATGAGTTACAAATACACGAGGTACAAGTACAGGGCATACAGATACAGGAGAAATACCTACAGAAAACACAGAAAATAAAGGAATTACAGGCACTTCACGAAGAATAAAAGTGAAGCTCGTGAATGAAGCAATAGTAACCGTTTTTTTTTTTTTCATTAATCCATTCTTTCGTTTAACCTTTTTTTTCTATTACTATCATCCACTCAACCAATTTCTTAATATCATTCTTCACTCAACCAAATCTTTTTTTTTTCATCATCCTCTACTCCACTTTCCAAACGTATTCCATGAGCTTCCCATGTGGTTTCTGTCGCAACATCCACTTTCCAAAAGTATTCAATGAGCTCTCCATGTGGTTTCCGTTGCAACATCCACTTTCCAAACGTATTCCATGAGCTCTCCATGTGGTTTCCGTTGACCATCCACTTTCCAAACGTATTCCATGAGCTCTCCATGTGGTTTTCCGTCGCAACATCCACTTTCCAAACGTATTCCATGAGCTCTCCATGTGGTTCCCGTTGCAACATCCACTTTCCAAACGTATTCCCCGAGCTCTCCATGTGGTTTTCCGTCGCAACATCCACTTTCCAAACGTATTCCCCGAGCTCTCCATGTGGTTTTCCGTCGCAACATCCACTTTCCAAACGTATTCCATGAGCTCTCCATGTGGTTTCCGTCGCAACATCCACTTTCCAAACGTATTCCATGAGCTTCCCATGTGGTTTCCGTCGCAACATCCACTTTCCAAACGTATTCCATGAGCTTCCCATGTGGTTTCCGTTGCAACATCCACTTTCCAAACGTATTCCATGAGCTTCCCATGTGGTTTCCGTTGCAACATCCACTTTCCAAACGTATTCCATGAGCTCTCCATGTGGTTTCCGTTGCAACATCCACATAATCTCTTATCGCACTGCCATGACGCAATAAGGACGCAATTAAGGGCGCAGCGATATCAGTCGTACATGGTATTTACCTCCTTATCTTATCAGTCCTGAATGGTATTACCTTCGAATGGTATCAGGCGCGGTAAAGAGGTAACGAAAGGGAGAAGCAAAGGGAAGAAGTGGAGAATGTGGAATGAAGAAGGGTAAGAGAGGGAGAGGTGGTGAAATGGGAATAAAGAAGAGGGGAGAAGAAAAGGGAAGATGGAAATAAGGAGAGGGAGTGGGAGAGGGAAGGAGTAAGAATGTGGACTGGAGAAGAGAGAGAGGAGGAGAGGTAAGGAGGAATAATAGGAGGGAGGGAATAAGGGAGGGGAGGAGCGAAGATTGGGAAAAAGAGAAAAAAAGGAAACAAAAACATAGCAATCACACATTTTTTTTCTCTGCATTAGGCACGTGGCCGTGCCCAATGTAGAGGAAGAGGAAGAGGAAGAGGAAGAGGAAGAGGAGAAGGAGAAACAGATAGAGGAGGAGGAGGAACAGAAAGAGGAGGAGGAGAGACAGAAAGAGGAGGAGGAGGAGAAGGAGCAACAGAAATGGAAAGGAGAGGATAGGGAGGGGGAAAAGGAGGAACAACAGATGAATGAGAAGGAAAAGCAACAGGAGGAAAAGACAGAGGCAGAGGAGGAGGCGGAAGAAGATGAGGAAGCAGACAACCAAAACAAAAAACCCCAAACCAATAAACCAAAACAAAAACAACAAAACGAAATCCGAAAGGCGGCACACTCCCCCCCACCCCACCCCCACCCCCACCCCGACAGATAGCGACAGATAACGATAGATAACGATAATCCAATAACGACAACAACGATAACAAAACAACGAAAAAAAAAAACGAAAACAAAACATGTCGAAAGGCGACCGATGAAAAGACGCGAAAAAAGAGAGAAAAAAAGATGTTCAAAAATACAACGAAATCGATAAAAAAAAGGGGATGAAAAAATCACGTGATAAAGGAGGACCGAAGATAAGATAAGACACGACAAATACATAACAAACAAGAAGAAAGATAAGAGAGAAAGTAAAAAGTAAAAACGCAAAAAAACGTGACGAAAGACCAGAAAAATTACATAACAAAGAAAAGAAAGAGAAGAGGAGGAAAAAAAATGAAAAAAAATAATAGATAAAGAGTTAGAAAGAGTGAAAACGATTAAAAAAAACGACAAAACGAACGACACACGACACCCAGACGACCCGTAGTGGTGAAAGGGTGGGGGGGGGGCGACAAGGGATGGGGGGAAGGGTTACGAGGCTGCGCAGAGCTAAAGGGGGGTAAGGGAGGAGGGTAAGAGGGTAGAGGAGGGGTAGGGGGGGGTAACGATAATGACAAGGCGAAAGCGATGGGTTTCGCGTGAGGGAGGGAGGGAGGGAGGGAGGGAGGGGGGATATTCATAAATTATTCCTGAAGTACATGATAATGGGGTGAAAGGAGGGGAGGAGGGGGAGGGGGAGGGAGGACGAGGTGTAGGAGGGAGGGGAATAGGAAAGGTAAAGGAGAGAAGAGGAGGGAGAGGGAGGACGAGGTGTAGGAGGGAGGGGAATAGGAAAGGTAAAGGAGAGAAGAGGAGGGAGAGGTAGGAAGAGGTGTAAGAGGGAGGGGAATAGGAAAGGTAAAAGAGAGAGGAAGAAGAGGAGAAGGGGGTGGGAGGAAGAGGTGTAAGAGGGAGGGGAATAGGAAAGGTAAAAGAGAGAGGAAGAAGAGGAGAAGGGGGTGGGAGGAAGAGGTGTAAGAGGGAGGGGAATAGGAAAAGTAAAGGAGAGAGGGAGGGAGTGGGGAAGGAGGGGGCGGAAGGGGAGGAAGGACGGGAATAGGACGGATAAAGGAGAGGGGGAGGCGGGCGCGTATAGTGGAGGGGGAGGAGGGCTGGTTAAAGAAAGAGGATTACGGCATAGAATAAAGAAGAAATGGGGAGGGGGAGGAGGAGGAGGAGGAGGAGGAGGAGGAGGAGGAGGAGGAGGAGGAGGAGAATGAGGGAGGGAAGGGGGGAGGGGTGAAGAGGATGGCTGAACATCAAAGAAATAGGATGGGTTAGGTGAGGGGGGGGGTAGGGGGGATAATAGGAAACCGAAAGGATAGTGGTAGCAGGAAGGAAGAATCAGGAAGAGGAGGAGAGGGAGGAGGTGAGGATGGGGGAGAGGAGAAAGGAGGAGGGAGAAAGGGAGAGAAAAGGGGAAAAAGGAGAAAGGAGGAGAACGGAAGAAGGAGAAAAGGGGAGGACGAGGGACAAGGGGGGAAGAGTAAAAGGAGAGAAAGACACAGACACAAAAAGCCAAAGAATCCAAAATAGAATAACACGCAAACAAACAAAGGAGAATCAATAAACACGAAGGCGGCGATAACGAGAGAGCAGGAAACAAAGAGTAAAGGGATAACGGGGGAAGAAGGGAGAAAATCAGAAGAAAGTTATTGATTACTACTCGTTGATTAGGGGGTCATTAGGAGGGGAATGCGCATTAGAGGTCAGTGAAGGTAGCAAACACAAAATAAATAAATAAATAAATAAATAAATAAATAAATAAATAAATAATAAAAAAACATGAAAAAAACTGACAAATGCAAGTTACGAAGGGGATCTTTATGTATCTCTTCCCTTTTCCTATCCTATTTTTCTCTTCTCTTCTCTTCTCTTCTCTTCTCTCCTCTTCTCTCCTCTCCTCTATCTCTCCTCTCCTCTATCTCTCCTCTATCTCTCCTCTCCTCCCCTTCCCTCTATCTCTCCTCTCCTCTCCTCTATCTCTCCTCCCCTCTCCTCCCCTTCCCTCTATCTCTCCTCCCCTCTATCTCTCCCCCCTCTCCTCTCCTCCCCCCTCTCCCTCCCTCGTCCCACTTCCCGGACGGCCCAGAACGGATGGACATCTTCGGATATCGGAAAAGACACGGATACTTTTCGTCCAGTCATGGGGTGTGAGGGGGAATCGGAGGAGGGGAATGGGGGAGGGGGGGGCAGAAAGGGGGAAGGGGTAGAGAGGGATGAGGGAGAAGGTGGGAGGGAAGAGAATGGGGGCGGCGGTATGGAAGAGGATGAAGGGGAGGGGAGGGAAGGAGGAGAATAAAAGAAGGGGATAGGAGGGGGTGGAAGAGGAGGAGGGAAAAGGAGGAGGAAGAGGAAGAGGAGGAATAAGAGGAGGAGGAGGCGAAGGAGGAGAAGGTGGAGCAGGTGGAAAAAGGAAGAGGAGAAGGTGGAACAGGTGGGAAAAGGAGAGGGAGGAGGGAAGAGGAGGGAAGGAGGAGGAGGAGGAGGAGGAGGAGGAGGAGAAGGGAAAAGGAGGAGGAGGAGGAGTAAGAGAAGATGGAGGAAGGAGGAAAAGAAGGAGATGAAAGGCGAAGGAGGAAGAGGGGCAGATGACGGGCAGCGCACCGTTGTTCCCGGCACTGTCTTGCTTTCAAAGGAGAAATGAATATCCTTCTGCCGTATTCGCCGTCGGACACGTGCGGGCGTTCACACACGGGCGGGCGCAGAGAGCGGCTCCTCGTCGGTGGGAAGCGCCTGCCAAGAAAGCAGTTCTCGAGAAACAAATGCAGGTGCAAGCAAATGCATAAAGGCGAAGGAAGAAAGGCAGGTAGGCAGGCAGGCACACAGACACATGCAGACACTCAGAAGCGGGTTGATGTGTTCACAAACAGAGGAGAATTGAGGTTACATACACATTTGTTCGTATAAAAATATATTCATTAGAGACGCACGCACGCACGCACACACTACACGACCAATCAAATATCCATACTGCACAATCAGTCACCGACGGACATGCATCCCACGACACCGATGACGTCATCATTCCACCGAAAGAAACAGCATCAGCTAATGGTGACATAACACCTACGATCGCCCACGAGGTATTGCTTTCTCTCTCTCTCTCTCTCTCTCTCTCTCTCTCTCTCTCTCTCTCTCTCTCTCTCTCTCTCTCTCTCTCTCTCTCTCTCTCTCTCTCTCTCTCTCTCTCTCTCTCGCTCGCTCTGTCTCTCTCTCTGTCTCTCGCTCTGTCTCTCGCTCTCTCTCTGTCTCTCTCTCTCTCTCTCTGTCTCTCTCTCTGTCTCTCTCTCTGTCTCTCTCTCTGTCTCTGTCTCTGTCTCTGTCTCTGTCTCTGTCTCTGTCTCTGTCTCTGTCTCTGTCTCTCCCCGAACAAGCTGTATGGATGTTTAGAAATGGCCAGGTAATAAAAATTTGGAAGAAGTACAAACACTTTGCATCAATTACATGATTGTAGTTGACAACTATGTATATCAGATTGTGACTTCTCTTCTGTCGAGACTATTGGCCCGAGTAGGATTTTATTGAGATGTGGATCAATATCATTTATGATACATCATCCTGTTGAATACAAACATATTATGTGACCTCAGGAGGGGACTTAGCATGCTGAGGGTGGTAATTTATACTGTTATATCGCTCTCCTGATATGTAAACATTTAACTCTGTATGCTTGTGATTGATCCGCCTTTTGTTCTGTATATATTTCAACATGTTGACATAGTTATAAGGTTTTGTAAAATATGTGTGAGCCCAAAGAGGGACTAAGATTGGGGTGAGGATAACGTATGTTACCTCATCCTTTTGAGATGTACGTAATCAATAAACTCAATAAAATCGTCAAAATCAAAAGTCTGTCTCTCTCTCTCTCTCTCTCTCTCTCTCTCTCTCTCTCTCTCTCTCTCTCTCTCTCTCTCTCTCTCTCTCTCTCTCTCTCTCTCTGTGTGTGTGTGTGTGTTACCGTGTCCGGTGTTTGTTTCTTAATTATCCCGTTGTTTCTTCTCCTTGGTTTCCCTTCCCCTTCCCTTTCGTGCTACCTTCGAACCACCTGTCCCATACGATATTTTCTCCCCCCTTTCTCTCTCCCTTTTACTTCCCTTGTCCAGTTTTCTCTCGCTCTGGTTTCCAATGTGCCTCTTCTCCTTTCCTCATTTAATTCCTCACCTCCCACCTGCCTTGCCCCGTTTCCTCCATCCCCTATATATATTGATTTACTTCTTTTCTCTCTCTCTCTCCTATCCCCCTCTTCAGTCCCTTTCTCCTTTTCTCCCTCCCCTATCCCCCTTTCCAGTCCCTTTCCCCTTTTCTCTCTCCCCTAACCCCCTATCCCCTTTTCTCCCTTCCCTATCTTCCTCTCCAGACCCTTTCCCCTTTTCTCCCTCCCCTACATCCCTACATCCCTACACCCCTAACCCCCTACCACCCCTCTCCCTCCCCTATCCCCCTCTCCCTACCCTTCCCGCACACCAGCATTTCACAGGACCCACTGATGACTTTAAATTCCGCCGCACCATTTCGGCTGACAATTAATGTAGTTTCCCCGGTCGTTGTCTCTTGTTTAAGGCTCGTAGTGGCAGCTCCGCTCAATTCTAATGGGTCACACACAAGCGCTGATCCTTTCCCTTGCTGAGAGAGAGAGGCGAAAAAAATGGTAGTGGTATTGTCAGTATCTGTAAGTCTATGTGTATTTTTTTTTAGGTATGTGCGCGTGTGTATGTGTATGCTAGATGTGTGTATTTTTATTTGCATCATGTTTATATCTATCTATATATATCTATCTATCTATATGTCTATCTATCTATCTATCTATCTATCTATCTATCTATATATCTATATATATAAATAATATATACATATATATTGTACATATAACTTCTCTCTATACATGATACATAATATACCTCTATCTACCATACATATCACATCTCTCTATACGTGATACAGAAAGTATACGTCCTGGGTTTGTTTACTTGTTTCACACTGCGGTACAGTGTTCAGAGAGGGTTCTGAGATACAGAGCACTTCAAACAGTATACCAGTACCTTTCACGTTTTTCCTTTTCTTTTCATTTTTTTTATTCCAATTCCCTTTTGTCTCTTTCATGTCTTGCGAGCTATGCAACAGGAGATAGCGAAAAGAGGCGCACGGAGTCCGTAGAATTCTTCTCCACCATCCTGCCCTCTATCTTTCTTTATCCTCTACATCGGCGAAACATTTTCCCTTTTCTTTCTCACTTTATCCACTGCATCGGGGAAGCATTTTTCTTTTTTTTCCTTTGTGCTCCGTTTATCCCTCTTTTCTTTTTTTTTCCATTCTGCATTTTCCCCACTTGCATTTCTATGCTTTGCAAATTTCTTTCTCTCTTCCCTTAGTTTTCTCATCCGGTAGACCTCTCCATGTTCTGTTTTTTATTTTCTTATATATCGCTTTCTCATTCCTTCGCTATCTTTTGCCTTTTCTTCTCTTCATCTCCCTCTTCCTGATTAATCGTTCTCTCTCTCTCTCTCTCTCTCTCTCTCGATCCCTTTCCTCTTCTCCCTTTCCTTCCCCCTTCTTTTCTATTCCTTTCATAAATTACATCTTCTATCCCTCCTTCCCTTTCCTTATTATCGCATTTCTTTCCATCCTCTTTTATCCCCTCGTCGCTCTATCCTCCCTTTCTTTCCCTCCCCCTCCTCTCTCTCTCTCTCTCTCTCTCTCTCTCTCTCTCTCTCTCTCTCTCTCTCTCTCTCTCTCTCTCTCTCTCTCTCTCTCTCTCTCTCTCTCTCTCATCATTTATTTTTCCTTTCCTCTCCTTTGTATCCCTCTTCCTCCAATCACCATTCTCTTCCATCTTATCTATCCCTTTCTCTCTTTCCTCCTTTCCCTTACCTTACTATCCCTCACACTCCTCTTTCTACCCCGCCCTTCGTAAGAAGATAAGATAAAATAAGAGAAGATAAGAGTAAGAGGAGAAGAGAAGAAAAGAACAATAAATAATAAAAAGAAGCGAAAAGAGAAGAAAAAAAGAAATAAGAAACGAAAATAACAAAAAAATAAAGAAAAAGAAAAAGAAAAGAGGAGGAGATAAAATAAGAGAAATCACGCTAACATTTCATTCCAAGTGCAATAAAATCGCCATCAAGAACACGCGTCTCTGCCTGCATAATACGTTTTCCATTTTCTATCTCAGGTGCCTCCCCCCTCCCCCCTCCCCCCTTTCCCCTTCCATCTCCCCCTCCCCCCCACCCCTTCCATCTCCCATTATTCTCACCTACATGTCTCTGTGTCTGGTTTTGTCTGACAGTGCCCTTGTATTTATGTGCGTGAGAGGACGGTTGGTAGTCCCTCTCCCTCTATCTTTCTCTCCCTCTATCTCCCTCATTCTCCCTTTCTCTCCTTCTCCCTCTCTCCCTTCCTCTTTCCTTCTACCACTCCCTTTCTCTCTACCTCTCTCCCTCCCTCTTCTTCCCTACCTCTCTCTGCACCAACACACTCCACTCACCCCCTACATACAAACACAAACCGCCCATAACCCATAATCTCCTCTCACTCATAAAACAAACCCGGAATAAATAAATAAATAAATAAATAAATAAAGAAAGAAAGATAGGAATTAAATAAATAAACAAAGAAAGAAACAAAGACAGGAAAACTAATTCACGGCGCAGCTACGAATCCGTCCTCAAGGAAACATTACGTAAGAGGGACGGCTCCAAAAGACCAGGATGTGAGTCGACATTTGCCACGAGCTTAATTCTCGTTTTTTTTTTTTATCTCTCGATTTTTTTTTCTGAATCTATCTTGCGGGTTTGTCCCTTGTGGCTCCTTATTATTATTTGTTTGTGTTTGTGTGTTTGTTTGTTTGTCTATTTAGTTAAAGAAAGTAAGGAAATTATCATTATAGTAATATTAGCAGTAGTAATAATAAAAAAAATACTAAAATAACAATAATTTTAATAACAATATTAGCAATAATAATAATAATTATTATTTTTTTTTTTTTCCCCTCTCTCTCTCCCTCTTCCTCCCCCTACCCCTCCTTCTTCCTCTTCTCTCTCCTCTTCCTGATTTTCTTTCAGATCCTGAATTTGCTTAATTCTTAAAAAAAGAAGAAGCTATTATCCTAGCAAGAACTAGTAACATATTTCTTCCGCAGCGATAACTCATTTATCGAAGAAGAAGAGAAAAAAAAAGTTCTAAGTCATAAGTTCTTTAAATCGTCTCCTTGCGTTCTTCACAAAAGGAACAGGGAACACTTTTTAACAACCTGAGGTTCTTTACAAGCGAAACAACAACAGTTTATAACACGTTCTTCCAAAGTTAATTAAAGCCGCGAACTTGGGCATCATTAGAGCGCGTTTAAAGTTTAAATTTTACTCTCGCGTGAAACTTAGAACTGAAAAATAATGGAAATATCAGGGGCTTATCCCCCCCCCCTCAAGAGCTCCCCCACCCCCCTTTTTTTTAGCTGAGATGATGGGAGTCAGATGGAAAGGGGAAGTGGAGGGGGGGGGTCGGTCTCCTCATCCCTCACTCTCTCCTTCTTCTCTTTCTTCTTCTTCGTTTCTTCCTATTTTTTTCTCTCCTTCATTTCTTGTTTTTTTTTCGTTTCTCTTTTCTTTTTTTTTATTCTTCATCTTTCCTCTTTCTTTTCTTTCTGCTTCATCCTCCCTTTCTTTTTGCCTTTTTCTCTTTCGTCCTCCAATTCTTCTCTCTTCGTCCTCTTTCCTCTTTTTATCCTTCATCCTTCCTACCAATTTTCCGTTTCCTCTATCATCTTTTATTTCCTCTTCCTTCTTCTACTCTTCATCCTTTTCCTCTTTCATCCTCCACTTCATCCTTTTACCCTCTTATCCTTCTTCTTATCCTATTTTCCTCTTACTCTTCCCCTCCCCCATCATCCCTTTTTCTCCATCCCTATACCTTCATTCTTCATTTTTCTTCATCTTCCTCTTTCCTTCCTTCCTCCTACATTCTTTATCTCTTTCCTCCTCTCATTCTTCATCCTTCGTATTTCCGTCTTCCTCTCTCCCTTCCCCCTTTCTGCATGACCTCCCTAGAGTGCATGACATCAGCACTTACCCACCGGCAAGAGCGTCAGCCTCCAACCCTGCTGATCTCGAGGGCTGACAGCCAGCTCCTGACACTCGCCTGGGACAGTCCATGACTCACCTGCAAAGAGAGAGAGAGAAAAAAAACATGAGGTCGCTGCCACCAACATGACACATGTGGGCCATCCGAGCGCAGGCTGGCACCATCTTTTGCATTACAGGCTTTTTTTTTCTTCGCGTGCGTCAAACACTCTCAAAATATGCATGTTGTATGTGCAATCACTCACGACACACATTCACTCATTCATTCATTCATTCATTCACTCACCCTCTGTCCCTTTCACACATACTCACTCACTCACTCACTCACTTCACTCACTCACTCACTCACTCGCTGACTCGCTCACTCACTCACTCTCACTCTCTCACTCACTCACTCACTCACTCACTCGCTCGCTGACTCGCTCACTCTCCATCCATCCATGACACACACTTATCCCAACCTCCCCCCCCCCACACACACAAACGTCGTCCATTGATGATGCATGACTTCTGCTTTCCCCTTGCATGGCGACCCAGTTGCATGACACCGAGGCCGGGCATGACGTTTCGTTTCCTTCTCGCAGTTGCATTTCTGTGATTGATAAAAAAGGTTGAAAAGTGGGGTCTTTTGGCCATTTTTTTTTTTTTTTTGGGGGGGGTTGTAGGAGGTTATGGGGTTCCGTAGAGATCTGTAAGAGGTTATAGGGTTCTGTGGGGTTTCGTAGGAGGTTCTGTTGGTGTCTGTGGACGTCTGTAGAGTGTTTGTGGAGGTCTGAGGGAGATTGTGGGGTTCTGTTGAGTTTCTATGGAGGTTATGGGGTTCTGTGCGAGTCTCTGGACGTCTATAGAGACCAGAGAGAGAGTTCTGTGGAGACCAGTAAAGGTTATGTGTGAGGTTTTGGTAAGCGTTTGGGGAGGGGATATGTGAAGAAGGGACAGGTTATTTGCATGAATACCGCCCCGCGAGTATGACTGTCGCATGACTGCCCCCCTGAGATTGACTCTGCATGACTACCCTGCTCGATATGGACGTTTGGGGAGAATGGGAAATGCTCTCAGTGTGCATGACGGTGTGATAGTTTGTTTGGTTGCATGATAGCACAATCCAGATCATCTATGTCATAACACAGAAGGATTGCAATGAAATAATAACAAGGGGCAAAACTAATGGAAAACATGAATAACAAAAAGCTCAAATAAATCCACGTGTGCATACACACATACATACATACATACGCATACACACACACACACACACATGTCCTACTACTATTATGCTATAAAAATAACAAGGGCACAACCTCAACCTCAACACTAGGCAAAATATATATATGAACAAGAAGTAAATAGCAACAACTTATCAATGCATTTGACTAATCTTACTCATTACTCATTTACACATCTTTACTCATTCATCTTTACTCATTTTCTACTGATTAACGTCTTATCAATCAACCAGTCAACCAAGATGTCGATGAGGGAAGAACGAAGGGAGGGAAGAACGAAGGGAAGGAGGGAGGGAGGGAGGGAGGGAGGGAAAGAGGGAGGGAGGGAGGGAGGGAGGGAGGAAGGAAAGAAGGAAGGGAAGGAGGGAGGGAGGGACGAAGGATAGAAGGAAGGAAGGAAGGAAGGAAGGAGGGAGGGACGAAGGGAAGAAGGGACTGAGGGAGGGAAGGACGAAGGGAAGGAGGGAGGGAAGGATGGACGGAGAGACAGAGGGAAATGGGAAGGGGCCGAGCAAAGGAGCGATGAAAGGAGAGAAGGAGAGAAGGAGAGAAGGAAGGAAGCACAAGCGCTGCGTGACCTGAGATGAATCACCTTGACCTCGGATTACCTCCTCGTGCTTGCGGTCAACGCCTGATGAATTAAGCATAACCGATGTCAAGTCTCGTATTTGACAGGCTGTCTAACGGCTGTCATGGACTTGAGGACAGCCTCTTCCTGACATGCTTTTGACTGATGCTTGACGTGTCAGCTGTCAAGTGGTCTTAAGATATAGTTTTGTATATTATGATGCATGTGGATTCGCTCTGCATGCAAGGTTCTAAACCGTGCTTGACACAAAGAGCTATGACGCGAATCTGGCATGCAGAGATTAGTATTAAACCCCGCATAAGACAGAACAATGACACAAATTGACACAATGCAAGCAATTCTAAATCTCGGATGACCGAGTTGTTTGACACAGTTGTTCTAAATCCCGCAATATATGAAGCGACACACGACACGCAAAACTATCGTACGAAAGCAAAGACAAACAAACAAACAAACAAACAAACAAACAAACACACACACGCACACACACACAATTCCAAATGACACAAAGAACAATGCCATGCACACGACTTAAACACGAAACAGTATTCCGAGCAACACCCACGCCCACGCGCAGACTACAGTGCCATGCAGTTAAATGCATGGCCGCGAGGGGGCGGTCATTCAAGACGCATCAATAATAATAACAACAAAAGCGACCCCCCCCCCCACCCCACATGTGCAACCCCGCGGGCATAAAATATCGGCCAAAATACACAACGTTCGGTCGTTTCGGGGCTAAAGTATAGCGTATTTGGCGTGATGCATTATGACACACCGCCAAAGTAAATAAATACGGGGGATCTTGTAAATTGAAAGCGACGATACAGGAGTTGAGGAAGCCAGCTCGGTGCAACACGCGCGGCGCTTGCAGAGTGGAGGGATTTTCATTCGTTCTTTTTTATGGGGGGTTGGTTTTTTTTTTTTTTTGGGGGGTGATGGGGGGGTTGGTCGGGGGGGGATGAGGGGGTATGTGGGTAGGGGAAATGGGAGGGGGAAAAGGGAAGGGTTGGTGGGGGGTTGATGGGGGGTTGATGGGGGTATGTGGGTAGGGGTTGGCGGGGAGGGTAGGTGGGTTGATGGGAGGGCTGATGTGGGGTTGGAGAAGTAGGTGGGTAGGGGGAGAGGGATGAGGTTGGAGGGGTAGGGGTAGGTGGGTAGGGGGAGAAGGAGGGGATGGGGGTATGTGAGTAAGGGGAGAGGGAGTGTTAATCTGCGTTATTTTTTCCGTCTTTTCTATTTGTATTTCTCTTGTCTCTTCGTCTTTTCCCCTATTGCCTTTTCCATTTCTCTCTGTCTCTTTCCATCCATTTCTGCCAATTATCTATGTCTGTCTCAATTCATTATATTCTCTCTATTCCTTATCCCTCCTTCTTTCCTCCCACTCCACTTTCCTAACCACCCCTCTCCATTTCATCCTCCCTCCCTCCCCTCGCCATTCCTTCCTCCCTTCCTTCCACTCGCCATTCCCTCCTCTCTCCCTCCCTCCCCTCGCCATTCCATTTCCTTCCCCATTCTTCCACATTCCCTTCTCTCCTCCCCTACACATCCCCTCCATTCCTCCTCGCCATTCCTTCCTCCCTTCCTTCCACTCACCATTCCCTCCTCTCTCCCTCCCTCCCCTCGCCATTCCTTCATCTCACCATTACCTCCCTTCCCCTCGTCATTCCCTCCTCCCTCCCTTCCCTCGCCATTCCATCCTCCCTCCCTCCCCTCGCCATCCCATTCTCCCCCTCCCCCCGCCATTCCATCCTCCTCCCTCCCTTCCACTCACGATTCCCCCACCCCCCCCCATCCCAACACTGCCAGAATGATCTCAGCGACCGCTCCATCACCCCCCCCCCCACAACCGACGCCTCCGTAAACAAGATTGCCAATCCAGCGTTCATTCTGTGTCGTTATTGCCACAAACGAATGCACATACGGTCCTGTTTTGTGGTTTGGCGTTTTTTTACTCTTTTCTCTTTCTCTCTCTAACATTATTCTCTTTAATTTCTTTCTTTTTTACTTCTTCTTGTTTTGTATTCCATTTCATATTTACTGACAATCCTCATTGGTAATTGTGTTTCTTTTCATGCTTTTCTCTTTCTCTTTCTCTCTCTCTCTCTCTTTCCCTTTCTCTCTATCTTTCTGTATCTGTCTGTAAGTCTCTTCTCTCTATCTTCACGTCTCTTCCATTCCTTCCTTATTCCCTTTCTTTCCCATTTTCATTTGACAGAATGTGAAAGAGAAAAAAAAGAGGAAGATAGATAGATAGATAGATAAATAGAGAGAGAGAGAGAGAGAGAGAGAGAGAGAGAGAAAGAGAGAGAGAGAGAGGGAGAAAGAGAGAGGGAGAAAGAAAGAGAGAGAGGGAGAAAGAAAGAGAGAGAGGGAGAAAGAAAGAAAGAAAGAGAGAGAGAGAGAGAGAGGGAGAAAGAGAGAGAGAGAGAGAGAGAGAGAGAGAGAGAGAGAGAGAGAGAGAGAGAGAGAGAGAGAGAGAGAGAGAGAGAGAGAGAGAGAGAGAGAGAGAGAGGGGGGGGGATGACGGACTTACTGGCAACCCGGTGAAGCAATCAGAATTATTTCAGAGAGCTGGCTTGATCTCACGGCGTCGACCCCCTCCCCCTTCCCCCTTCCCCTCCCTTCGTCTTTCTGTCTCTGTTTCTCCTCATCTGTCACTGTTTATCTCTTTCTCGCCTCTATCTGTCTCTGTCTTCTTTCTTTCTCTCTCTCTCTCTCTCTCTCTCTCTCTCTCTCTCTCTCTCTCTCTCATCTCTCCTCTCCTCTCTCCTCAACCTCTCCCCTCTC
>NW_028234442.1:18223304-18225496 GCF_977035675.1 Penaeus japonicus
ATAACACCAACATCAACACAAAGATAGCATCAATATACTACCAACATAATGATAACGCCAACATACCATCACTAAAAAAAATATAACACCAACATACCATCACCAAATATATAACACCAACATACCATCACCAAAAAATATAACACCAACATACCATCACCAAAAATATAACACCAACATACCACCACCAAAAATATAACACCAACATACCACCACCAAAAATATAACACCAACATACCATCACCAAAAATATAACACCAACATACCATCACCAAAAAATATAACACCAACATACCATCACCAAAAATATAACACCAACATACCACCACCAAAAATATAACACCAACATACCACCACCAAAAATATAACACCAACATACCATCACCAAAAATATAACACCAACAACCAACATACCACCACCAAAAAAAGATAAAACCAGCATCAACATCGCCCCAACACCTAACACAACACAACACCCACATCAACACCCCCAAATCCCGCCCGCGAATCCTGCTTGGCCCGATGCAACATAACGCAACAACACATATCGCTACACCACCGTCGGCCTCACAAACACATGGACTAATATCAGCCAGAGTCAATTAAAAGATTATTCGTGCCTGTCCAACCCGTGTATGTATGTGTGTGTGTGTACGTGTGTGTGCCCCCTCTGATGTACCGGTACGTCCGTATGATTGCGTACATACACAGGGATTATGGATGTACGCAAAGCCATACGCACATACTCAAGAGGATGCGTGTAAGTACGAACACATGTGTAAACATACCTCTCTACTTTTCTCTTTCACGCACACACACATACACATGCAGACAGAGACACGAACACACACACACACACGCACACACACACACACATCCACCCACACCCCCACGCACGCACACGCAGACAGAGACACGAACACACACACACGCACGCACACGCTCACGCAGACACACGCAGACAGAGACACGAACACACGCACACACACACATACATACACATACACACAAACACACACAAAAAAAATACAAACACAAACACAAACACACACACACGCACACACACACACACAAACACACACACAGACGCACATAGTGGCGTATTGATCGGGCGACTGAGACGCGTCTAGCGTGTGTGCGTGCGTATGTGCGTGTATGCGTGTATCTGTGCGTATTTATGTACGTGTAACCCTCTCCTTGTTACCCTGTCCCTCCCCCTACCCCCACCCCTAATATATATACTGTAAGGACCTGGTTACAATAATTAGCTTTCCCCCTTGTCCTTTAAACCCCCACCCACCCACCCCCTTCCCCACTAACTCCCCCCTGCCCCCACCCTTAACCCACACTATGAAACTCTCCCATCTTCCCGCCGTCTACCCCTTCCCTCCCCCCACCTTGCCCATACTCCTCCAACCCACACTTATGGAGGGGGAGGGGGAGGGAGGAAGAGAGAGAAAGAGAGAAAGAGAGAAAGAGAGAAAGAGAGAAAGAGAGAGAGAGAGAGAGAGAGAGAGAGAGAGAAAAGAGAAAGAGAGCTATACGAGTGTCTATATAAGAAGTGGGGAGAAGGAGGGGGAGGTATGGGGAAAGAGGGAAAGGGGTTGAGGAAGTGGGGAGGGGAGAGGTGAAGGAGAAGAGGGAAGGGAAGAGAAGGAAAAGAGGAAGGAGGGGGGGGGGATCGTCCTCTTCAACTGTTTCATTTCGACAACGTGATGTACTGGTACTTCCGTATGACAGAACTACATTTCGAAAATGGATGCGGCAAATGCATTATGCAAAATAAAATCAATCAATTATTTTGAATGTATTACTAATGAGCTTTTTTATGTGTGTGTGTGTGTGTGTGTGTGTGTGTGTGTGTGTGTGTGTGTGTGTGTGTGTGTGTGTGTGTGTGTGTGCGCACGCGCGTTCGTGTATGAACGAACGAACGAACGAGTACGCGCGTGCATATACCTGCTTCCGCACTACCCCCCCCTCCCCCCAACACACACAAACGTCACCACCCCAGACGCCAATGCACAGAAGGCCTCCCAGTAAACACCTCCAAAATACGACATATTAATGACACCGACCTTAATCACTTCCGCCGCCGTCAATTAATCACCTTTTGACGTATCTTATCCCCCGTCAACGCCGAGTCAATTACGGGGAGGGAAGACGGACTTGGGGAAGCCGGTAAAATGGAGTCG
>NW_028234442.1:18228096-18240629 GCF_977035675.1 Penaeus japonicus
ACGATATAATTCGCTGAAAGTGATTAAATTCAAACGTTTTTGGAACCGAGAAAATGCTTCGAAACCTGTGACTGAATTGAAGAATTATATCAGAAATTTGGACTGAAGACTATTACTAAACTAAAATGTTAGCACAAAAGTACTAAACATAAAGAAAGTATCGATTACTATACACAGAAGGAGAGTTTGAAAGTATTCGTTTATTCAGTACTGAAAATCGTATCTTTAAAGGCAAGAGAAGTGCTGCAAGAAGATACCGAGTGGTATGGGAACCCAACGTATGATGCAAAGTTAAATGGTAGTGCTGGATCCCTTGGTTCTGTTGACCATAAAGCTACTAAAAGGAAGGTATACAGAAATAAGAGGAAATGTAGTCTGGCAAATAAAATAACTGAGTGGACATTCAGGAATATGTGAAAACCAAACAGACAATGAAACATGACAACGGAAACAATCTTCGTCAACCTTAGAAAATTTGTCCACTCCTGATAACTGCCAGGAAAAAAACGGAAATACACACGGAAATAATGCAACAAATTTTATTAGACTCCTGTAGTGGAAACTGCATTGTGGTGGAACGTCTCCAGTGAAGTTGTACAAGAGATATTGATGTTTTTTTTTTTTTTTTCTCAAGTAGTAGGCCTTTTTTACTTCATCCTTCATGCTTTCTTCTTCCTTCTTCTTACTTGACAGCAGATTGATTCCTTCAGATACTACCATATTCCACAAGAAAAGGGAGGCAACTATTGGTAAAAGAGTTGACACTCTAGCTTCATTGAAGAAAAAATAAAATTTGAACAAAAAACAATATGTCATAACTTCAGGGAATTAACAGAAGTGATTGATTTTTTTTAGGATATAAATGATGAGGTCCTTTTTAAGTGGCCAATTGACTTTAATGCTATTGACGGGTAACCATTCATGAACTACTGGAAAGACAAGCAAAATTATTTTGTCTTGAGTCCTTAAAAGAATTTTTAAAAACATGACATTGCCTAGGATATTTGTGCCAGTTGGTGTTAGGTGGTTAGGTTATATGTGTTCATCATTGCATCATAAAGTATTGAAAATGCTGATTTGCCATCCCAGAAAAAAGTTGGCTTGAAAGACAATCTTATTAGATGCTTGAGGACATTGCAAAAGAACCCTACTGTTATCAAAGGTATCTTCGAGTTCTCCAAGATCTATTTCTTTTGCTGGCGAAAAGCTGTCATTAGCACCGGGCCGACAATATTTCAGACAGCATTTGGGGCATCTCAAATGTGTTCAGAAGTAGGGATCAGATTAGGGTTTGACAAATCCTACTTTGGATGCATCAGTAGATATCTGCATAACACAGATATTATTTTCATGCCACTCTCTCACGATGCTGACTGCATGCATGAGGTATTTGGTATGTTGAAAATGGGATTGGAAAAAGCTGGATATACAAACCAGCCAAACTGAAAGATCGAATTCGGTACAATTTTTCCAATGAGACGTTATGCAACCTCAGCACAGACAATTTTGTGAATGTCCCAGGTTTTTCGATGAGACGTTATGCAACCTCAGCACAGACAATTTTGTGAATGTCCCAGGTTTTTCGGAAAGAGTGTTTAGTTCCCCTTTGTTCTATCATATACGGGAAGATATGAATAAGATATGCTAATTCCCGGCCATAATAAGCATTGTGAAAGACTGATTGGAGACATGAAGCGGTCCTGGGACATCAATACCCTTGTCTCTATATCAAATATACGGTAATTGCGGAAGAGATTGAAAGGAAATGTGGATAGGGTAATATAATATATGTGAAAAGTTGTTGCATGTTATAGATATTGCCAATAAAAGATACGTTTCTAATTTGTAATATACTTTCACAATTTGTTATATTATGCTAAATTATAGAAAAAATACTCTTAAAGTTAATAAAGTTTAAATTTATACTATACACGATTGAATAAATCAACATAATTTGAATACATCGTTAAGTAATTACTGCTAAAAAAAAAATTGACGAAGAGGGGAAGAAAAAGAAAAATAAAATAGAGAGAAAATATAGAAAACGGGTAATTTTACCCCAGACTAAACTAATTATTTAATCGTATTTTTAGTATCTTTGAGTAAAAAGTGCAATAGGTAAATATTGATAAAAACAAATAAAAATGGTATCACTAGTCAAGAAAAAATAAATGGAGCCTACTTCTGAACAGTCTCCGTGAATTTGAAGGATTTTTCAAAAATCACCAATTATTGAAATACCCTACCCTCCCCCGCACACCCTTACCCCCTCCCACCCTACCCTTCTAACCCCGGTAACCTCACCCTAACACGAGGCGAGGCGGTGGGTCAACATGCCCCTCACCCTCTTCCCATTGCCCCTACCCTTTACCTTTATCTTACCTTCCCCTATCCATATCCCCTGTTCTTACCTTCGCTCTTTTTCCCTATTCTACTCCTACTCTCGTCCCTATCCGACCCCTCTATCCTTACCCCTTCCAGTCCCCTACACTAGGAAGAGGGGGAAGGGAGGGAGGAGGAAAAGGAGAGGGGAAGGGGGAAGGGACGGGAGGAGGGAAAGGGAAGGAGGAGGAGGGGGAAAGGCATGGGGAGGAAGGGGGCAAAGAGGTAGAAGGAGGGGGGAAAGGAGGGGAAAGGAGGGAGAAGGAAAGTGTAAGGGAGGGAGGGAGAAAGAGGAGGGAAAATGAGGAGAAAGAGGGGGAGAAGAGAGAGGAGAAGGGAAGTGATAAGGAAGTGGAAAAAAAGAGGAAAAAAGAATAAAAAAAAAAAAAAAAAAAAAAAAAAAAAAAAAAGAGGGAAAGGGGGAGAGGGGGGAGGGGGGAAAAAGGGGGAGGGGAGGGGGGAGGAGGGAAGGGGAACGAGAGGAAGAGAAACGGAAGGACGAAAAGATTGGGGAAATTTAAATATAAAATTAAAAAATAAAAAAATAATTTTGTTATAATTTTTTATAATATAGTAAATTAAAAAAATGAATGAAGAATGAAGTGGTAGGAAAAAAAAAAATAAAAAAGGGGTGTGGGTTGGAGATTGAGAGGGGGGTGAGGGGGGACGAATGAGTATGGGGACGAGAGAACGAAAACCATAGACGAGAGCGAGAGGGAGAGGGAGAGAAGAGAAGGAGAAAGTAGAAAGAAAAGAAAGGAGAAAGGAGAAAGGAGAAGAGGGAGAAGGGGGAGGGGGATGGAGGGCTAATCTCGTTCAGAATCCGCGTGTAATCTTTCGTAAACAATCTCTCTCCAGACCTCGTGACACTGGATGCTCCGAGGCTCTACACCTTTTTTCCTTTTTTTTTCTTTTATTATCGTTCATCTTTTTTTTTTAACTTTTTCTTCGTCTTCTTCTTTTTCTTCTTCTTCTTCTTCTTCTTCTTTGAGACGGGGATAAGTGTAAGGGGGAGGGGAGGAAGGGGGGGAGAGGGGAGGAGAGAGGTGGAAGGGGAAGGTGGGAGGAAGAGAAGGGAGAGTAGGTAGAAGGGGGAGGGGAGAGGGGGAAGAGGGAGGGGGAAAAGGAAGGAGATGGAAGGAGAAGGGAGACGATGCAGAGATGGGAAAAATAGAAGAATAGAGAAGTGAAAGAGAGAAGGAGGGGGAAGGAGAATAAACAGAGGAATACGGAAAAGAGAAAGAAAGAAAGAAAAGTGGAGGAGGCAAGGAAAGAAAAGGGAAAAAGGAAAGGAGGGAGAGGAGGAAAAGAAAGGAAAGAGGTGAAGGGAGGGGGAAAGAAGAACGTGGGGAGAGGGAAGGGAGTGGAAAATAGAGAAGAGGTAACGGCGAGGTGGAGGTAAGAAAAAAAAAGGCGAAAACGAAAGCGAAAATGGTACACCCCTACAGGAGGCCCTTCCAAAATAAACTAACACGACCGAGGTCAAAAATCGCCCTTATCGCCGAGGGCACTAAGACCCAAGATGCCAAAATGTCCCTAAGAACGGGAAGATGAGGTGCGTGTTCCGGTGGGGGGAGGGGAAGGGGGTAAGGGGGAGAGGTGTGTCTGAAGAGGATGGACAGAAGGGGGGGGGAGGTCTAGAGGTGATGGAGATGAGAGGAGGGGGAGGAGAGAGGAGGGGGAGGAGAGAGGAGGGGGAGTCTAAATGGAAAAGACAAAAGGGGGAGAGGGAAGGGGAAGTCAAGGGGTAAGAAGATTGGGAGGGGGGAGGGGAGGTGAAAGAGGTAAGAAGAAGAGGAAAGAAAATCTAGAGAGGTATGAAAAAGAGGGAGGGGAGCTAAAGGTGTATGAAGGTGAAGGTGAAGGTGAAGGGGGGAGGAAGGGGGGGGAGAGGGGGGGAAAGGGGGGAGGGTTGGTTTGGTGGTGGTGGTTGGGGGTGGTGACATGTTTACAAGCGCCCGACCCCCGCCGACCAGACCTGACCCCCCGCCCCCGACTCAGAAAGAAATGAGGAGATCAGACACAGCCGTTCACATTCCCGAAACATTTACAGCATCCGCATAGTGGACATAATAGCCGGTCACTGACTGCATAACCGATTTTTTTCTTCGTTCTAATTTCAATTGTTTTTTTCATGATCATCACTGCCATTACTATTACTGTTACTATCATTATCATTACTATATATATTGAGGTTATCATCGTTATCGTTATTACTTTTATTATTATTATAATCATTGCTATCATTATTATTATTATTATTATCATTATCACCATTATCATTATTACTACTATCATTATCATTATCGTCAACATTATCATCATCATTACCGCTATTGCAATCGTCGGCATTATTAATTTTAGAATTATTAGAATAAATATCATATTAATGGCATCACTCTCAACTTATTTATCATTGCAAGATCTGCTAATTCTCATTACCGTTAACAATAACATGCCATCACCTCACCCGCCTCCATCCCTCCCTCTCTCCATCCCTCCTCACTTCCCTCCTTCCAAATCTCTCATTCTCTTTCTTTCCCTTGCTCCTTCATTCCTCTTTTTTTTCTTTCTTTCTCTCCCTCCAATAAGGGATTTTTGCAATTTCTATCTTGGGTTTCGTCCCTAGATTGCAACATTGCAGTCTGTTTGACGTGTCCCTTGTAGTCTTTGTCCCTCCTCCCTCCCCCCTTCACCTCTTATCTTCTTCTTATTGTCTCTATCTCCATCTTTCTCTCTAATTTTCTTTTTTTCTCTCTTCTTCGTTTCTTTTCTCCCTCACTCCCTCCCTCCCTACCTACCTACCTCCCTCCCATTAACAACGATAATGATAATAATAATAACTATAATAATAATAATGATAATAATAATAAGAAGAAGAAGAAGAAGAGGGGAGAGGAGAGAGGAAGGAAGGAGACAAATAAAGAGGAGAGGAGACAGAAAAAAAGAAGGAGAGAGAGTGAGAGGAGAGACAGGGAGAGATGGAAACAGAAAACGATAGAGAAGGTGGGAAATGGAAAGAGGGAGGAGAAGGAGAAGAAGGAGAGGGGGAGGGGAAAGGCAAGCAAGCAAGCAAGCAAGCAAAGTGTACCTCTCTTCAACACATGAATATTACAAGAGCTTAAGTACCCACCCAACCCAGCCCACCCCACCCCCCTTACCCCTACCCCCACCGCGACACCTCCACCCCCGCCTCGGGATATATTTACCCAGAGTATATTTAATTCCTCGCCGTGTATCAAAGAGCGCTTAAATCATTTTCATAAGAGACAAAAAATGAAAAAAAAAGTAAGAAAAAAAATAATGAAAAAAAATAAACCATTTCTCACCTGAATTAAACGCAAGGGATTAGCGAAGGTTAAACAAGAGTGTGTGTGCGTGTGTTAGCTTTAATTTGATCTTAAGGGGGGGGGGTATATACATATTCTCGTCTGCCTTGGTTCATGCGTATTTTTTCTTCATCTCCATTTCGATCTAGATACACGTGCAAGGTTAGATTAGGTACGTCAGACAAGGTCAAATCTACTCGCTCGATTCCTCTCTCTCACTTCCTCACCCACTAACTCGCTCACTCATTCACACTCGCTCACTTATTCACACTCGCTCACTTATTCACTTTCTCTCACTCTCACACATTCTCTCTCTCTCTTTCACACACACACACACACACACACACACACACACACACACACACACACACACACACACACACACACACACACACACACACACACACACGCAAAAAAAAAAGAAAAAAAGAAAAAAAAAAAAAAAAAAAAAAAAAAACTTGCACACAGAATCGCTCTCTCTCTCTTTCTCTTTCTCTTTCTCTTCCTCTTCCTCTCCCCCTCTCTCTCTTCCTCTTCCTCTTCCTCTCCCTATCTCTCTTCCTCTTCCTCTCCCTATCTCTCTTCCTCTACCTCTCTCTCTCTCTCTTCCTCTACCTCTCTCTCTCTTCCTCTACCTCACTCTCTCTTCCTCTCCCTCTCTCTCCTCCTCTCCTTCTCTCTCCTCCTCTCCTTCCTCTTCCTCCTCTCCTTCCTCTTCCTCTCCCTCTCTCTCTCTCTCTCCCCTCACAATCATCTCAACCTTTTATAATTCACAAAACAGTATTACAATAACCTAATAAAGGAAAAAAAAAAACGTAAAAAAAATAAACGCTTCGAAAAACACACAAACAAAAATTGCATAAATAATCGGAACACGAATTATAACGATCAACCTGTAAACGAGGACGAAGAGGGGAAAACATGCAGCGAAACCATCAACACAAGGACGATTTAATCCCTCAATACGGAGGCCATAAGGTCTAATATCCCTTCCCTCTTCCCCTTCCAACCTTACAGATGGTTGAGAAGGGGGTTGAGAGA
This sequence comes from Penaeus japonicus, assembly GCF_977035675.1. Classification (NCBI taxonomy): domain Eukaryota; kingdom Metazoa; phylum Arthropoda; class Malacostraca; order Decapoda; family Penaeidae; genus Penaeus; species Penaeus japonicus. Next base: position 18,234,849 of record NW_028234442.1, read on the forward strand.
CACGGGGAGGGGAGGGGGGGGGTTAACAGGAGGGATAAGGGGAGGAGAGAGTAGGGGGCCGAAGGGCAGATGGAAGTAAAGGAGTTGCAATTAACTGCAAAGCCGGTGTCAAGGGATCATCGCCCTAATGCCCTCTCGGCAATTGAGCTCAAATTACCCCAGCCAAACGCCCTTAAAAAAGTGAGGTGTGGGGGGGGGATGTGATAAAGGACATTCACCCTTGTAAACCTCGAACATAGAAGCTAAAAAAAATGCTCACTCTTCTCTTAACGAGCTCTCGGCATACGCTCAACAAGGCATTTTGAACCATGGGGACTCTTGCCCTAAAGGCATGGGGGGGGGGAGGGGCGAATGGAGGGGGAGAGGGAGTGTGTCGATGGGAATGGGAGAGAGAAGGGAGAGAGGAGAGAGAGGGGAGATACGAGGAGAAGGAAGAGAAAACGGAGAGGAGAGGAGAAGAAGAGAGAAGAGGAGAGGAGAAGAGGGGAGAGAGGAGGAGAGGGAAAGGTGAGAGGGAAGACAGGAGAGGAAGACACAGGAGAGGGAAAGGGGAGAGGGAAAACAGGACAGAGCGGAGGAGAGGGAGAAAGTACAGACAGGGGGAGGAGGAGGAGATAGGGTAGTGGAGAGAGTGAAGACTGAATGGGAGAAGGGAGCGGGAGAAGGGGGAAGAGAGAAGAAAACGGAGAGAGTCATGGGGTGGGGGGAGGAGGGGAAAGGGGGCAATGGGGGTCAAGTACGCTATATCTGGCTCCGTCATGGCTATCTATATCCGTGCTGGGGCCGAGTACCTTAACAACCTATTTTTCCTTTTTCTTTTTACTTTTCTTTTTTGTCTCGTCATTTCCGCGTGAGAGAGATGCTCCTTCCTCTTTTCCTCTTCCTCTTCCTCCTCCTTCTTCCTGTTCTTCTTCTCCTCCTCCTTCTTCCTGTTCTTCTTCTCCTCCTCCTTTCTTCCTGTTCTTCTTCTCCTCCTCCTTTCCTTCTTCCTCCAATGTATTCTTTAAATCACTTTCATTGGTCTATGATCATCACTATCACCTTCCTTTATCATTTTCACTATCATTATCAGTATGACCGTCGCTAATGTGCCTCCCTTTGCCTTCTCTTCAATTATTTCCCCTCTTCTCCCCCCCCCCCCACTCTCCTTCTGCTCCTTGTATTTCCACTTCAATTCCATCTCCTCTTCATGTACTCTTATTCCTCCCCCATCCCTCACCTCTTTACTTCCCCTTCTCTCCTTTTCCCTTTCCTCCCTTACCTCATAGCATTCCCTCATCCTCCTATTCCCTCTCCTCCTTCATTGCCCTCTTCCCCTCTCTTCCCCATCACCTCCCTCATTGCTTTCTTCCCCTTCCTCCCCCTCACCCCCCTCAATCCCTTCCCCTCACCCCCCTCAATCCCTTCCCATCACCCCCCTCAATCCCTTCCCCTCATCCCATTCTCCTCTCCTCCCTCACTTAACCCCCTCTTTCGTCCTCTCAAAAGTACAATTCCATCACAAAAACCCATTTCTCCACAAGATAAGAAGACGCAGACAAGACAGACTATCAGACAGACAGACAGACAGTTAAGAGGAGAGGGGAGGGGATGGGCTAATCTATTACGATCAATTCATACAATGGAGGCGTAAAAGGTGGTTGATGTGTATATATATAAGTATAACCGTGGCTGTCTGCTTGGGACTTTCTGAGTCTTTCTGAGTCGTGACTATTTTTACACGGGTCTGTCTGTCTCTGCCCCCCCCCCCATCTCACTCTCTGTTCCTGCTTCCCTCCCCCTTTCGGGTATAGATTCTTCTATATCTATCTATCTATCTATCAATATCTCTTTAAATATCTATATATGTATGCACACACACACACACACACACACACACACACACACACATACATATACACATACACACATATACACATACACACACACACATACACATACACACACACATATACACATACACACACACACATATACACATACACACACACATATACACATACACACACACACATACATACACATACACATAAACACCCACACACACACATATACATACACATATACATACACATATATATATTTATATATATATACATATACATATATAGATATGTATATATATATGAATTAATGAAAAATATTTATATGAATACATATGTATATATATATATATATATATATATATATATATATATATATATGTATCTGTATATGTACATCTATCTGTATGTGTATATATCCATATATATATACATATCTATACATATATTTATATATATATATATATATATATTATATATATATATATATATAAAACAAGTACAAGAAAAATACCAAGAAGAAGAAATAGGAGGTGGAGGCCATCGATAAAAAATAAGAAACAGGAGGAGGAGGAGGAGGAGGAGGGAAGGAGAGAGAATAATGACGACAGCAATGTTGACGACGGCAATAAGATTAACGATACGATAATGATAACGATACCGATAATGATGATAACGACGGCGATCAAATCAACGATAACGAGACAGGGGAAGGAACGAGAGGGAGAGAGAAGAGAGGGAGAGGAAGAAAACCCACACAGGTACCGACAGACAGACAGGCAAACAGACAGACACAGCCATCAATCATCAATCCGACAGTGTCCGTTTGGGATCGCCATTCTTATCTTGCCTTTTGTGTTTGTTTGTTTGTTCTTATTTCCGCCGTATTGCTTTGGCTTCCTTGTCTCCGTTGCATCTGGATCGTTCCTCTCTTCCTCTCCACATCATCTTTTCTTCCCTAGTCCTTCTTTCTTTCTTCATTCTTCTCTAATAACTTCTCTTTCTCTCCCCTTCTGTCCCTCCATCTTCATCTCCCCCTAACCCTCACCCTCCCCCTCCCCTACCCCTCCGAAGAACACTTACCATTAAAGGGAAGACATCAACACGTATGTAAGTATGCGTCATGCAGCCCCTCCAATACCCCCCCCCCATCCTACCCCACCCCTCCTCTCCCCTCCGTCGCAGCTGGTCAGGTCTAAAGTTATCTCCATCAGCAAGATAGATCTCACGCGGGCGGCTAAGCAAACACATGCGTGAATATATATACAAATACACATGTGCTTGCTTTTACAGCCATTGGGAAATACCACATGCGCCAAGATGCATGGATCTAATCATTCAAACATTCATTGAGATACTTGCGCGTTTGTGTATATAAATATAAATATAAATATATGTATATATACATATATATATATATATATATATATATATATACATATGTATATATATTTATGTGTGTGTGTGTGTGTGTGTGTGTGTGTGTGTGTGTGTGTGTGTGTGTGTGTGTGTGTGTGTGTGTATGTGTGTGTGTGTAGATCTAAGCACGTCAATACAAAAATACACACATACCCATCCACATACACACACGCATATACATCAAACACCAAACACCAAACATTCAGTCCAAAGATCGAGACAAAAAAAACAAAAACAATCCACGACCAAACACAACTCCCCCCCCCCACCATCCCCCTTCAAAAAAACAGCTCCCTCTAATGACCAACACCCGCGCGGCCAGCCAATCAGAACCCGCCAATCCGTGTGTGGGCAACCAATCACAAAAGTTACCGAGAGAGGACGAGGCGATTCCGGACGTGGACGGGAAACAAGGGAAAGGACGACGATGATTGTGACCGCGATGGTGACGATGATGGTGACGATGATGGTGACGATGATGGTGACGATGATGACGACGATGATGGTGACGATGATGACGACGATGATGGTGACGATGATGGTGACGATGATGACGACGATGATGGTGACGATGGTGGTGACGATGATGGTGACCACGATGGTGACGATGATGACGACGATGATGGTGACGATGACGGTGACGACGATGCGGACTTCATGGTGACTTCGCAATACCAACCTGCAATAGGGAAGAGAAGAGGAGGGTTAATTTTGCATGATTGCGTACGGGGCCTCAAGGGGGTGAGGTTAAATGGATAAGAAGGAAGGGGGGGAGGGGAGGGGAGGGGAGGAGAGGAGGGGGAGGAGGGGGAGGAGGGGGAGGGGGAGGAGGAGGAGGAGGAGGAGAGAGGGAGGGAGGAGGAGGAGAGAGGGAGGGAGAAGGAGGAGGAGGAGAGAGAGAGAGGGAGGGAGGGAGAGGAAGTAGGAGGAGAGAGGGAGGGAGAGAGTAAAGAAAAAACAGAAGGAGATTGAAAAGAAGAAGCAGGATGGGGAGGGAAGATGTGTAACGGAAATAAGAGAGAGACAAAGGAATGAGAAGAATCTAAAAAAAAAAAAAGTCGAATACAAAAACGAAAGAAACACAAGTAAAAAAAAAAAACGTAATAAAACGGAACAAAGACACAATACATAAAAAACATAGAAAATCGAGGAAAGGGATAAGATTAAAAAAAAACAAAAAAAAACGAAAAAGTGAATAACGTCCGGCAGACCAACACGTTAAAAGAATTTCCGCACAGGGACACAAGGCAATGTTTTAGAGCCGTGGTGGGCGTGAACAAGTGTGGGCGCCGTTTATGGGTGTTCACAGTTTCAGTATCACTCTCACTCCCTCACTCTATCTATCACTCTAGCACTTCCTCATTTCCACACTCACTCACTCACCTACCCACTCACTTCTTCATTCACCTCCTCACTCACTCCTTCATTCACTCATTTACTCATTCACTCACTCATTTTCCCTCTCTCAGAGACGTCTATCAACCGTCGGCTTATTTTACAAATTATTCAAAGGAGAAGACGAAGAAGATGAGGGAGGAGAAGTATGAAGTGGAGGAGGAGGAAGAAGAGGAAGGTGATGGAGGAGGAGGAGGAGGAGGAGGAGGAGGAGGAGGAAGAAGAAAAAAAAGAAGAGGAGGAGGAGGAGAATGAGGACGTGAAAAAGAGTAAAAAAAATGGAAGAAGAAGAAGAAGAAGAGGGCACGTAGGAAGAAGAAGGAGAAACAGTATGAGAAAGACGGAAGAATGCAGTAACGCATTTTAATATACCTTTTCTTAACTAAATGATAAAAAGAGAGAGAAAGAGCAATGTTGGTACACGCGTATGACTCGAGAATTTCCGCCAGATGGTCGAGCGTGATGCTGTATATTGCACAAACCCAAATTGGAGAGATGAATGAGATTTCCTCTTTTTCCTTTGCAACAGATGACTTCGGGATATTTCGCAATGCAGAATTATTTATATTCTGGCTTTTTCGAAGTTATTCTACTCACGGTGAGCGCTTGTTGGGCGGATATACAACAAGATTTAATATAAAAGAATTACTCAACATATGCTGATATGTATGAGCAAACGCACATGCATGCAACAGTTGCGTAACAAAGTCTATCTATGTACGTATTAATGAGCACACATGCACACACACACACACACACACACACACACACACACACACACACACACACACACACACACACACACACACACACACAAATACACACATATATATACATATGTAATGTATTTATGTGTCCAAAAGGTTAACGACTTACTTAAATTTCCTCATTAATATCAATAATCAAAATACACAATACCCTTTCCCCCCCAAAAAAAAAGACAATGACCGGAAACCTATCACATAACGAAAAACGTGCCATCAACCTGGCTTTCCAAAGAAGAAGAAAAAGAAAAAGAGAGAGAGAGAGAGACATCATTTCACCTGCATATCATACTCGACGTTTTCGTAACTGCGGTGAGTGTCCCCTGACGGAGGCCCCGTCCCCTCCTCCCCTAACCCTAACCCCACCCCCACCCCGCCCT
>NW_028234442.1:18240729-18250729 GCF_977035675.1 Penaeus japonicus
CAAAAACAAAACCAGAAAAGCACAAGTAAGAAATTACTCACTGAAGCCCTCTCATCATCCTGCCAACTACACAGCCTGCAATCCTCACCTGCAATGACAAGAAAAGGCATAAGAACAATGGAGAAAACAAAAACAACAAAAACTTCGTTGGTATAATTGATATAACAAAAGCATTGGTTTTCTTTCGCACCGATTCTCCTTTTCTATTAAAAAAAAAAAAAAAAAAAAAAAAAAAAAAACCAAAAAAAAAAAATATATATATATATTATATATACATATATATATATATATATATATATATATAATACTGAAACATAAATAAATTTGAAAATAAAATTCACAATGCCATTATCAATAATAATAATAATAATAATAACAACATAAACAAGAGCACGAACAAATGCATCAAAATCTTGCGCCCTGAATATGCCAACAGAGCCATAACAAAAATCATAACAACAATAACTGCAATAACACAATTAATATCAATGTATACCAACGACAAAATTGATACCTGTAACAGTACACAATAACCATTAATATTTTTATTTTTCATTTTCTCTCACGCATAAAAATGCAAAACCAACGAAGGCAAATCGCCAGGAGTAAAATACACATAATTAGTAGAATTTGAACATGGTCTTAATTATACCCGCTCTATCCCTACCTACCCCTCCTACCCTATCCTTACCCATCCTCTCCTCTCATCCCCTTCCCCCTCCTCCATTCCCTCCACCTTCCTTTCCCCCTTTCAACCCCTCCCCCTTCCCCTTCCTCTTCCTCCTCCTCCTCCCTCCCCTTTCTCTTTCTTTCCCCCATTCCCTACGTCCCTCTCCTCCCTTCCCTTCCTCTTCCCCCCCTCCTAATCCCCCTTCCCTCCACTCTCCTATCCCCTCCTCCTCCTCCTCCTCTCCCCTCTACCCCCCCCTCCCCCCCGCTTCGCCATGGGTTTCCTGAGCTTATCAATATTTGCTAATTAACGAGGAAATGACAAAGGCCGGGAAGAACCGACAGAATAGCTGGCTCTCTCTGAATCTATCTTTTTTTTCTTTCTTTCTTTCTTTTTTTATTTTCTATCTTGCTTTTTCTTTTCTATTTGGGGGGAGGGGAAGGGGGGGAGGGGTTGAGATGGTGGGGGAAAGGGGGATGAGCTTGTGGGAGGAAAGGTTGAGGGATGATGGAACGGGAGTGGGTGGGGGGGGGATAAAACCTCTGATTGTGGGGGAGTGGGGGAAAGGTGGAGTCGAGTTCAGCTATGGAGGGGGGGGGGGGAATGAACTGAGGTGGTAGTGGAGGGATGTGGGAGGGGAAAGGGTCGGGGGTTCGGGGGGGGACTATTTCTAATTATCTATTTTCGTTGGATTTTGCCAATGGGATAATCCGATTTATCGCTATATTGAGAATTCGTGTTCGAATCTTGTCTTTTTTTTCCTTTTTTCTTTTTTTTTGGGGGGGTGGGGGTGGGAGGTGGGGGGTATCGGTTTTGTTGCCATCCATGTATGAATGTTTGTGTGTGGCTGTTTCTGTGTCTGTCTGTCTATGTATTTCTGTATTTGTCTAAGTCTGTCTGTCTGCCCGTGTCTTTCTGCATTTGTTGGAGTCTGTCTGTCTGTATTTTCCTGAGTCTGAGTCTTTATGTCTCTCTTTCCTTCATAACAATAACATTAAATAATTACAAAACAAAAACACACAAAAAAAAAAAAAACATAATAGCTCGCAGCCTCTTCCCGTCTCCCAGCGTCCAAGCAACGGCGTTCATCCCGTTGACCATGACGTCGCGCCAGGAGGGGGAGGACCCGCCACCCATACGAGTCCAGTGCCATCAACCCATTATTGAGGGCTCCCGGTGCTATCAAAAGCTAATCAAGCTAATCACAGCTTACGATTAAAACGGCCGCCGGATTGCCTTCGATTCGATCAGTCGTTCGAGTCAAGTTGTCAGTTTAGTCTTTTATGGAGAGGGGAGGGGGAGGGAAGAAGGGAGAGGGAGAGGGAGAGGGAGAAGGGAAGGGAGGGAGGGAGTGAGGGAGGGGGAGAGGGAGGGAGAGGGGAAGGGAAAGGGAGGGAGGGAGGGAGGGGTGGGGGAAGGAGAGGGAGAGAGGGAAAGAGGGAGGGGGGAAGGGAGAAAGGGAGGGGAGGGGAGGGAGAGAGAGAGAGAAAGAGAGAGAGAGAGTGAGAGAGAGAGAGGGGGGGAGAAGGGAGGAAAATGCATAAAGGGTTAGAAGAGAGGATGGAAGGGAGAAAAAAACTATAAAGTGAGATAAAGAGAGAGAGGGATGAATAGAAGGGTTGGATACAGAGTGAGGGGAGAACAAGAGAGAAAGAAACCGAAAGAGGGAGATAGGTCACACACCAAGTCTCCATCCCAATCACACCCTCACTCTAAGTCAGCTTAAGCAAGTCATCCGCAAGCAAGTCACTGCTAGCCAGTCATCGCTCCTAAGCCGCCAAAAGTCATCCTTGCTAAGGCACCGTGAGAAAGTCACCGAAAGTTTCCTCTAATAGCTGACCCCTAGCAAGTCTCCGTAAGTCACCTTTCAAACCCAAGTCCCTGTAAGTCAAGCTAAGACCTAGGTCACCGTAAGTCACCGCTAAGACCAAAAGTCACGGTAAGTCACAACTAAGACCCACGTCACCATAAGTCACCTCTCAGACCCAACTCACAGTAAGTCACCATAAGTCACCTCTCAGACCCAACTCACAGTAAGTCACCTCTCAGACCCAACTCACAGTAAGTCAAGCTAAGACCCACGTCACCATAAGTCACCTCTCAGACCCAACTCACAGTAAGTCACCTCTCAGACCCAACTCACAGTAAGTCACCGCTAAGACCCAACGTCACGGTAAGTCGGCGCCCCAAGTCTTCCCGACGGCGGCGGCTCCCCGATTCCCCCGACAGGACGAGGAGGCGGATCGATCGCCGAGGCTTTGTCACAGTCGCACGTGAACCAATTAGATAGATTACCTGTCGAATCAGAACAACAACCTGGCTCTTGTCCAGCCCTTGGGTACAACAACGAGGGGGAGGAGAGCGGGAGGAGAGGGGGAGGAGAGGGGGTGGAGAGGGGGTGGAGAGGGGGAGGAGAGGGGGAGGAGAGGGGGTGGGGTGGGGTGGGGAGTTGAGGAGGAGGAGAAGGAGGAAGGGAATGGTTCAGGGACGGGGGAGGGAAGGAGAAGGAGAAGGAGGAGGAGGAGGGGAGGAAGGGAATGGTTTAGGGACGGGGGTGGGGGAGGGAAGGATGGAGGGAAGAAGGGAGGAAGAGGAGGAGGAAGACGAGGACGTGGGGGCGGGGGGAGGAGGAGGAGGAGGAGGAGGAGGAGGAGGAAGGGGAGGAGGAGGAGGAGGAGGAGGAGGGGGAGGAGGAGGAGGAAGAGGAAGAGGAGGGGGAAGGAGAGAGGAGGAGGAAGAAGAACTGAAGGAGGAGAAGGGAATGATTAAGGAAGTGATTTTCTCTCTCTCTCTCTCTCTCTCTCTCTCTCTCTCTCTCTCTCTCTCTCTCTCTCTCTCTCTCTCTCTCTCTCTCTCTCTCTCTCTCTCCTTCCCACTCTATGAATTAAACACCCAACTAAATCAGCGTAATGCACCATCGACCGAAGCGGCAAAAAGCCATTCTAAGGTCGTCTCATACAACCCCTCTCCCACTCCATTCCCCTCCCCTCCACCATGACTCCCCACTCCTTTCCCCTCCCCTCCGCAATAACTCCCCACTCCCCCCCTATAAGCAAACAAAAATAACAATGAAAATACAAGAAATTACACTTCCCGGTTCTTAGTTCACCCTCAGCTAAGTCGTGGGAGATTGAGGGGGGTGAGTGAGGGGAATGAAAGGGTTAGTGTGAGGGGAACATGTTGAAGACCGATAGAAGGGAAAGGGGCGGAATAGGGGAGGAGGACGAAGAGGATAAAGAGAGGGGTAAAGCAAGAGAGAAGACAAGAGAAAGGAAAATAGGTGAGGAGAGAAAAATATGGAGCGAAGAGACAGGGAGAAGAGAAGGAAAGACACGCGAGGAAGAGAGATAAAATGAGGGGAAAGGCGAAACAAGAAAGAAGGAAAATGAGGAGTAAAGAGAGAGAGAGACGGGCGAGGGAGAAGGAGAAAGAGAAGGAAGAGGAGGATGACGACGAGGAAGACGAGGAAGAAATGAAAGAAGGAAAAGGAGAAAGAGAGACGAGGAGGACGAGGACGAGGACGAGGACGAGGACGATGAGGACGAGGGGAGGGGGTGTAGCGAGAGTAGTCGTCCACCGGGGGTCGTTACTTGTCGTCAATACATGCAAGAGACAGATGGCGCTACGATAGCCGGGCCAACTTCCTTGAACAAAGCGACAATGGCTGATTTACGTTTAGGGGAAACAGGAAGGGGAATTCTTACTGATGCCCTGTACGTGTACGTGTACGTGTACGTGTACGTGTACGTGTACGTGTACGTGTACGCGTGTGTGTGTGTGTGAGGGAGAGGGGAGGGGAGGGGGAGGGATAGGGAAAGGTAGGGAGAGAGTGAACGAGAGAGAGCGAGAGAGAGAGAGAGAGAGAATGAGAAGACATACGAACAACGGCATTCAATCTCCCTATCCAGCTATGGTGTACAGTGATACTCTCGTGCAGTCTTTGCCTCCACACAATGGCTAAACTCCCCCCCCCTACCCCTAATCCCAGCCCCGACCAGCCACCCACCCCCACCCCGCCGCGGCCTTCCCCTCACCAATATCTATGCATTTCCCAACATTTCCCTTTTGCATTTCCTCTCGCGTTTCCTCCTTTCCCTTGGCATCTCTCTTTTCATTTCCAGGTCTCTTGGTCTTTACATTTCTCTTCTCTCTCCTTCATCGTTGCATTTCTCTTGTTTCCTTTTCGGATCTCAGCTAGTTCGATGTCTCTGTCTTTCTCTCCTTTATTCTCTCATTCTCTCAAATCCCCCCTCTCTCTCTCACACTTTTTTTCTGTCTCTCTTTCTCTGTGTCTGTCTGTCTGTCTCATTGTACCTTTCGCTTCATTTATTATTCTGAAGCTTCTCTTTGTACTTCCCTCTTCTCATTTCCCTCACACTGACTTCATTTCACTTCCTCTAAATTCTCATATCCTCGATCTCCACCCTTTATAAAAAAAAAATCCTCACCCTCAAAATAGAGAGAGAAAAAATGCACCATGCACCATATTCACCATGCCGGCACCACCTCGACACCCCTCTCGCCATAAGCCCCTGCCACCTAATCCTGGCTCCTTCTCCCATGCACCATATTCGGTCCCTTTCCCCTCACCATCAGCGTTATCATAAGCTCACTGTTCCCCCTCTGTATTACTGCTCGAGGGTCGGGTCGCTTTCCCATTGTTTTTGTTTTTGTTTTTTATTATTATTATTGCCAGTTTCTAATGATTATGGTAAGTCGCTGGGAATGTTTTAGCGTTGTTGTTGTTGTTTTTTTTTCTTTTGTTTTTTAATGTTGGTTATCGTTGTTGGCAGCAATGGTGATGGTGATGATGTCGGTGATGATGATTGTAATGGCGATGGTGATAATAATGGCAATCCTGCAATTAGTGTCCTTGAAATAATAATGGCAAGTAATCTTACAGTCATTCCATTAATTTTCATGTCCGTTTTAATAATTTAAGTCTCTCTCTCTCTCTCTCTCTCTCTCTCTCTCTCTCTCTCTCTCTCTCTCTCTCTCTCTCTCTCTCTCTCTCTCTCTCCCTCTCAACCAGATATTGTCAAATACTCACTTGTCAGACAATGAGGTCGGTCAGTCAGTCGAATTTACAAATCTGGTCATGCCTCAGTAGGTCATACTTGGTCAATCATTCAGTGAGTCCTCGACTGACACTCTAACGTCAGCCAGTCAGTCTTTAAGTCAGTCATTGCTAGGCAAGCCATGCAGTCTGAGAGCAAGTCAGTCCATCGGTCAGTAACTGAGTCAGGAAGTGTGTCAGAAATTTAACAAGTTATGAATTTCCCCACCACCCCAAGCAGTCAGTCAGTCAGTATGCTACGCAGCATTATTCCTATTATATCTGTAATTAAGTCAGTCAATCAGTAAGCCGCAAATTTATTAATTTATCAATTATTCAGCCAAGAAGTCCCTCTCCCAGTCAGCCAACAGTCTTTCAATCCGTAAGTAAAGGCCTACTCCGTGTAGTTTATCAGTCAGTACGTAACCCAGTCAGTAAGTCAGTCAAACAGCGTGCCATCTCGCAAAATATCCCTCCCCTTTCCCCTCTCTTTGCCCCTCCCTTTCCCTATCCCTCACTCTGTCCCCACTCCGCTCTCTCTGTCCCCTCTCCCTCTTCTTCTCCCCCTCCCTCTTCTTCTCCCCCCTCCCTCTTCTTCTCCCCCCTCCCTCTTCTTCTCCCCCCTCTCCCTCTTCTTCCCCCCCCTTCCCCCTTCCCCTTCTCCTTCTCCCCTTACTCCCCCTCCCCTATTCGCGACCAGGATGATAATTCCTTGCTAATAGGATGTAAAAAAATGACACGCCACAATATCAGCCATTATCCCTAATGTTATGACTTTTCTCTGTAACACGGAGCGGGAGAGGAGGAGGAGGAGGAGGAGGAGGAGGAGGAGGAGGAGGAGGAGGAGGAGGAAGAGGAGGAGGAAGGGAGGAGAGAGAGAGAGAGAGAGAGAGAGAGAGAGAGAGAGAGAGAGAGAGAGAGAGAGAGAGAGAGAGAGAGAGAGAGAGAGAGAGAGAGAGAGAGAGAGAGAGAAGGAAAGAGAAGGAGAGAGAAGGAGAGAGAAGGAGAGAGGAGAGAGGAGAGAGAAGGAGAGAGAAGGAGAGATAAGTGAGAGAAAAAGAGAGAGAGAAGAGAGAGGTAATATAGAGAGAGAAGAGAAAAAAAGAAAGAGAAAGAGAAAGAGAAAGAGAAAGAGAGAGATAGAGAGGGAGAAAGAGAAACACTCAACTGCAAAGTTGAAAGACAGAGGGGTGCTCGAGTTGCAAAACTGAAAGCGGATTATAATAACAATGGGACTTAATGTATGGACGGAGAATAAGGAAACTATGTGGTTGTTCATGGTGTTGGTATTGTGGTGGTGACGATGGTGGTGGAAATGATGGTGGTGGGATGGTGTTGGTATTGTGGTGGTGAAAGTGATGGTGGTGGGATGGTGACTGATGATAGTGGTGGTAGTGGTGATAGTGGTGATGCTGACTGATGGTTTGGTATTGTGATGGTAGTGATGATACTGAGTGGTGGTGTTGGTGGTGTGATGGTGAATATCATGGTTGTAGGGAGGACTGATGCGATGGTGAATGGTGATGACTGACACTGGCGGTTCTGGTGATTGTGATGATAAAAATGATGATTGTGTTGGTGAGATGCTGGTTGTTGCTGGTAGAGGGGATGATAGTGATGAATCTGACGATGCTAATGATGAATTATGATGATGAATGATGGTGAATATGAATATGAATGGTGATGAATATGATGATGATGAATGGTGATGTATAATGATGATGAATATAATGATGGATGGTGATGAAATATGATGGTGATTAATTATGATAATAAATGGTAATGAATACGAAGCTAATAAATTGCGATGAAGAGTGACGAAAATTAAGATGATGAATTATGATGGTGATGAATCATGATAAATGAAGATAATGACGACGAAAATGAAAAATAACAGGTGATGGTGAATAGCAACGACATAGCATAGAAAACAAACAACAGAACAAAAGATAAAGAAAGAGGAAGAAAGAAGAAAAAAGAAAGCTATATATATAAAAAAAAAAACGGAAAAAAGAAAGAAAACATAATTAAGAAAATGTATAAAAAATAGAAAAATAAAAAGAAAGAAGGAGAAAAAAACGAAAAAACACAAAAGAGAAAGAAAGAAATTGAGTTCGACCCCCCAGTGCTCGACACACATTCGACGGGCGCTGGATTTGAGGATCCGCCGACCGTCCTTCCTCCCTCGACGCCCACTCGACTCTCGCTCGAACTCTCACTCGAGAACTCCATTTCAATCTCTCGCTTTCTTTTTTTTTATCTGTTTCTGTCTTTGTCTCTTTCTTTTTTCCTTTTTCTTCTCTCTTTTATATTTTTTTATTTTTCTTTCTCTCTCCCTCTCCCTCTCTCTCTCTTTCTCTCGCAATCTCTTTCGTTCTCTCGCTCTCTCTTTCGTTCTATCTGTCAGTCTGTCAGTCTGTCTGTCTGTGTATGTCTGTCTGTCTGTCTGTCTGTCTGTCTGTCTGTCTGTCTCTCCCTCCCTCTCCCTCGCACCTCATAGTCCCAACCACCTCACCCCTACCTCCTTCGCTCATCACAAACCCCCATACCAACCCCATCCCCATCCTCCCCCTTCCTCCCCCCCACTGGTTCATTCCACTTGCGAATTGAATACTTTTCCGAGACGCTCCCAGCCTCTCTCTCCCCGCCCCGCCGTGCCGCGCCGTCTCAATTCATTACTTGCCCTCTAGGAATATAATGCACGGTTCCACGTGAGTGTGAGTGTGAGTGGGGGGAGGAGGGGAGGAGGGAAGGTGTGGGGGAGGGGAGGAGGGAAGGAGTGGGGGAGGGGAGGAGGGAAGGAGTGAGGGGAGGAGGAGGGGAAAGGAGGGGAGGAGGAGGGGGGAGGGAAGGAGGGAAGGAGTGTGGGAAGGAGAGAGGTTGATTGAAAAGTATATTTACAGAAGGAAGGCAGGAGGGAGAGGGAGGGAAGGAGGGAGGGAGGGAGGGAGGGAGGGAGGAAGGGAAGGAAGAGGAGGGAGGGAGGGAGGGAGGGAGAGAGAGGGAGGGAGAGGGAGGGAAAGAGGAGGGACGAAAGGAGAGAGAGAGAGAGAGAGAGAGAGAGAGAGAGAGAGAGAGAGAGAGAGAGAGAGAGAGAGAGAGAGAGAGAGAGAACTAGAAAGAGTAATCGAAAGAGAACAAGAAAGAGAGAGAATGAGTGTGTGCGTGTGCGTGCGCGTTGCCATGACAACCGCAACTACAAGGGGGTCCCTCCCTCTTACCACGAAGATATAATGTTAATGCTGGCCGTGCTTTCTCTAGTGGATACAAGATTAGAAGTCTCGGGGGGAAAATGTCTAATAAAATAGATACCGAATCATTTTCCATAAACGAATTTGTAGTATGAGTGTACACACACACACACACTATATATGTATGTACGTATGTATATGTATATATATGTGTATATATATATATATATATATATATATATATATATATATATATATATATATATATATATATATATGTGTGTGTGTGTGTGTGTGTGTGTGTGTGTGTGTGTGTGTGTGTGTGTGTGTGTGTGTGTGTGTGTGTGTGTGTGTGTGTGTGTGCACATACTTCGATATGAGGGAAGGAGGGAAGGAGGGAAGGAGGAAGGGAGGGAAAGGGGGGAGGGAAGGGGAGGGAGAGGGGGAGGGAAGGGGAAGGAAAGAAGGAGAGTGGTAGAAGAAGAGGAAGAGAGAGAGGGAGAGGAAGGAAAGAGAGGGAGAGGAAGGAAAGAGAGGTTGAGGGTGAGAGAGAGAGAGAGAGAGAGAGAGAGAGAGAGAGAGAGAGAGAGAGAGAGAGAGAGAGAGAGAGAGAGAGAGAGAGAGAGAGAGAGAGAGAGAGAGAGAGAGAAAACACACCACCACACATCTTTCCTTTTTTCCTCCTTTCTCTCTTCTCCAAGCCACATGCCTCTAACCCAACCGTCAAGAAACACCGACCCAACCCCGAATAACATTTAAAGCCAAGCGTTTTCCAATCATTAACCCTCAATATACTTACGAGCGACGTATTTCTCATCACATCCACGCTGTCTCTCTCTCATTATCAACAACCTAAACGCCGTGTTTCAATCCTCATTAGCAACGTGTTTCAAAACCATCCAATCATCAAAAGAATCAAACACTTCGAATCCCCCCCCCCACCCACCCACCCCAAAAAAAAAAAAAAAAAATCAAGAACCAACTCTTGCTTTGTTCTCTCTGAGTGCGTGTTCATAAGCCTTGTTAGCGGGGATGGGTCTTTCGTTTTTCTTCTGAGACGGAGCCAGAACAAGCCAGCCGAGG
>NW_028234442.1:18255729-18268447 GCF_977035675.1 Penaeus japonicus
TGACTGAGTGATGCACACGTGGTGATTCGGGAAGTGTTTTTCCTTTTCTTCTCTTTCTCTTTCCCTTTCTCGCTCTTTCTCTTTCTCTTGCTATCTATCTTTCTCTTTCTCTTTCTCTCTCTCTCTCTCTTTCTCTTTTTCTTTCTCTCTCTCCCTCTCTCTTCTTTGCGTTCTCTCGGTCTTTTTTGTCTCTATTTTCCTTTTCTCCTGCCTTACGTCTTCTCTTTCTTTCTCTTCCTTTTTATGTGTTCTTGCTCGCTCTCGCTCTTCATGTTTTATGTAAATAAAAATTCTTATTATAAACTTATCGTAATTTTGTTATCTCCAGATTTGAAACAGTTTACATATGTTGCATGCGTCTGTTTATCTTTTCTGATTAAAAATCATCTTATCTAAAACTACTCATTAAAAAAAAAGACAAAGCTTTAAGACCTACAAATATAATCAACAAAATACTAATTTACGATTACTTTTTCTTATCTGTCTCTGTCTATCCATCTTTCTTTATCTATGTCCATCTCCCATTCTTTCCTTGCATGGGCCCTCCTCTTTCACTTTCTCTATCCATTTCCCTATTCCCTTTCCTCTTCTTCTTACTTCCCCCCCTCCCTCCTTCTCTCTCCTCCCTCGCTCCTCCATCTACCACCTCCTTATTTCTCCTTCCTCTTCCACCTACTTCCCTTTAATACTCCTTCCCCACTCCCCCTTCCCTACCTCCTTCCCCATCCCCTTCCCCTTTTATCTCCCTCCTCCCTCCCTCCCTCCTTACCTCCTTCCTTCTTCCTCCTCCTCCGCCCCCCCCCTCTTCCTTCTCCCTCGCCCACTTACCTATTCCCTTTCCTCCTCCTCCACGAAACCTCCAAGGGGCTGAGAGGGTCGTCTTCACGGTCCAGCTCTCCCGACTCCGAGCCTTGTCTAAGAGTCGCCCAGGTTTCCGGAATCACTCGTTCTCTTTCTCTCTCGCTTTCGCTCTTTCTCTTCTCCCCTCTCTCTCTCTCTCTCTCTCTTTCTCCTCTTTCTCTCCTTCTCGCTCTCTTCTCTCTCTTCTCTCTTTCTCTTTCTTTCTCCCCTCTCTCTCCTTCTCTTTTTCTCTTTCTCTTTCTCTTTCTCTCTCTCTCTCCCTCCCTACCTCCCTCCCCCTCCCCCTCTCCCTCTCTCTCTTTTTCTTTTTCTTGCTCTCTCACTCACTCACTCTCTCTCTCATAACTTTATGTCAATAAACAACCAATCAATCTCTCTCTCGTGCTTTGTATTATTCCCCTCTCCTTATCTTACCGCGTCCGTTCCTCTCTCCTACTCTCGTCTGTTTTAATTTCTTTCGTCTATTTGTCTGTCTGCATTTCTTAATGTTTATTGGTGTGTTTTATCTATCGCTTCCTTTCCCTTCCGCTTTGTCATTCCTTCGTATCTCTTGTTCCTTCATACTCTTAATTCATCACGGTTTCTCCAACTCCCTTATTTCTTTACTTGATTTTCTCTGCTCTTGGATTTCTCTTATTTTTTACTCCTTAGATCTCCAATTTCTCTACTCATCTATTTGTTTGTTTTCTATCTCGGCATATTATTATTTTCCCTCGTTTATTTACTATTACTTCCGTGTGTCTGTTCATTTTGTATTATCTCAACCTTGGTTCTTCTAATTTCCATATAAAAATACATACAAGCATAGATGTACACACAAAAAAAAAAAAAAAAAAAAAAAAAAAAAAAAGTTTACCATGTTGCAACTACAAAAATTTCTTCACTATCATGTTTATTCCCACTATCGCGATTTCATGTAATACTGTCATTAACCTATTATAATTTGAATGATTTCCATCGAAACAATTACGATTAGAAACAAAGAAAAGACCAGAAAATAATTAACAAAGGCGGATATGAACAAGACAAAGAAAAAAAAGAGAGAGAGAAAACATGAGATAATATAGGAAAAACGGAAGAGAGAAACTATACGAAAAAACGAGAAAAGGACAAAAACTTTGGGAGAACAGATAAAAAGAAAAATAAGCAATCAAAGATAATGAGGAATAGAAAAAAATGAGAATCAAAAGAGAAAGAACATGGGGAAAGCACATTATAGAAACAATAGAAATCAACGAAAGAAAATAAATAAAAGGAATATAAAAACAAACAACTTCATTTTTTCCTAAGATAAATTTGCTTTAATTCAATCAAATTTAAATCAAAGGCGACAGGGGACTTATCTAAACCCAACCACAAGAAAACCAAACAAACAAATCTCATACTTCCACATACAAAAGAAGTAAAAATAAACATGGAACACGTGTGTCACACATACATTTCCTCTTCCCTCCCTTCACCCCCCTACCCCTTCCCTTTTCAGAGCACTGATCTCCCTCTTCCCCAAATCCTCTTCATCCCCTTCCCCAACTCTCTCACAGTATCACCCCCTACCCATACCCCCTCCACATACTTCCTCAAGAGCACTAACCAAACCCTTTCTCCATCCCTTCTCCTTCTCCTTCCCCCATCCCTTATCTCCACTCCTTCCCCTCCCCCCATCCCATCTCCATCCCTCATCTCCACCCCTTCCCCTTTCCCTTTCCCCATCCCATCCCTTTCCCTTACCTCAACTCCTTCCCCTTCCCCCATCCTACCACCTCTAAAACCTCATTATAGGCTGATTCCCAGCGCCACTCCCTTCCCCCTTCACCCCCCTCCTCACGCCCCCCCCCCGCCCACTCCTCACATCCCCCCCCGCCCACTCCTTACACCCTCCTCTCGCCCCCCCCCCGCCCACTCCTCACCCCTTTGGTCATCATCATCAGTATTCAAACACAAGACCGATCCACACACACACACACGCCCGGGAGCCTGTGTTTATACGCGGAGGGTCAACTGCGCCTTGTTGACAGAAGCCTTTCGTGACCTGTGTTTAAGGGGGGTAGGGGGAGAGGGGGAGAGGGGGTGGATGGGGGTAGGGGGAGAGGGGGTAGAGGGGGGCTTGGAGAAGGGGAGAGGGAGAGAGTAGCCTGGGAGGAATAGGGGGAGGAATAGGAGGAGGAGGAGGAGGAGGAGGAGGAGGAGGAGGAGGAGGAGGAGGGAGAGAGAGAGGGGGGTTGGATGTCCTGAAGGGGTTAGGCAAGAGGCTGTCGGATTAAACTTGGTGGAAGGGAGGGAGGGAGGGAGGGAGGGGAGGAAAGGCATAAGAAAAGATTCTCCCCCTATGGACACACACTCTAGCTAATAATATTTGTCCATTCTCTCTCTCTCTCTCTCTCTCTCTCTCTCTCTCTCTCTCTCTCTCTCTCTCTCTCTCTCTCTCTCTCTCTCTCCCTCTCTCTCTCTCTCTCTCCTGTTTCCCCCCTCCATATCTACTCATTTCTTGTGTGTTTGCTTTCCTCGGGATAACTGTACGTCCTCTATGGGGGTTTATTTAGAGAACTTATTTGTCAACATGTGTGTGGAGCTTTGTAGATATAGATGTGTTTGTCAGCATCTTTTTAATTTGTATTTCTTGGATTAGATTCTATTTTTTTCTACTGATATCAATATTTGTATATCTATATCTCTCTTCTCCTTCTCTTTTCCTTTTCTCCTCCCCTTCCTCTCCCTCCCCCCCTTTTCCTTCTCCCTTTCTCTTCCTCTCCCCCATCTCCTTCTCCTTCTCCCCTTCTCTTCCTCTCCCCCATCTCCTTCTGCCTTTCTCCCCCTCTCCATCTCCCCTATCTCATCTTCTCTCTCTCCCGTTTGCCTTTCACTCCCTCCCTCTCCCTCTCCCTCTCCCTTCTTCTTCGTCTCCCCTCTCCCTCCTCACCCTTCCACCTTTTCCTCTCCCTCATTTCACACACACAGCGCCATAACGCACACCATCCTCCAGAATAAAAAAGAAAAATGAATTAAAAATCTTACATCTGAGACTCACCTGAGTAATTAGTAACAGGTTAAACGACCTCATAATTACGGCCAAACATGCTCTCCCCCTCGTCTAATAACCCTGAACTAATTGCCAACCCATCACGTAATTGTCATTAAACTCCGATAAAGAACAATGAAGGAAGAAAAACAAGAAGAATGGTTGTAGGAAAGATGGGGAGTCTGGACGGGGAATATTAATATCAATTGATATATATTTTTGATGATTTTATTAATCGTTAATTTCTTATATTGCGTAATTTCTGCCTACCTGTTTCTCTTTCTATTTCTTTCTCTCTCTCTCTCTCTCTCTCTCTCTCTCTCTCTCTCTCTCTCTCTCTCTCTCTCTCTCTCTCTCTCTCTCTCTCACACACACACACACACACACTCATACACACACACACACACAGAAAACCCTTAAAAAAAAAACATAATTAAGCTACAACACCAACAACAATAACAAAAAAGAAATAACAAAATACAATTACACAAAAAATAAAGAATGAAAAAAAGGGGGGCGCCAGCATCTGCAACCGACGACCCCGAAGACCCCGAAGACCTCAAGCACCGTCGGCGAGCGGCTGTCGGAACGTTTCTCAGTTGCTTAGGGACAAATACAGAGAGGGCAAGAGGGGAGAGAGGGATGGGGAGAGGGAGGAGAGGGATGGGGAGAGGGGAGAGAGGGATGGGGAGAGGGGACAGAGGGATGGGGAGAGGGGACAGAGGGATGGGGAGAGGGGACAGAGGGATGGGGAGAGGGGAGAGAGGGATGGGGAGAGGGGAGAGAGGGATGGGGAGAGGGGAGAGAGGGAGGAGAGAGGGATGGGAAGAGGGGAGAGAGGGATGGGGAGAGGGGACAGAGGGATGGGGAGAGGGGACAGAGGGATGGGGAGAGGGGACAGAGGGATGGGGAGAGGGGACAGAGGGATGGGGAGAGGGGACAGAGGGATGGGGAGAGGGATGGGGAGAGGGAGGGGGGGGGGGAGGGGAGAGGGGAGAGAGAGGGATGGGGAGAGGGGACAGAGGGATGGGGAGAGGGGACAGAGGGATGGGGAGAGGGGACAGAGGGATGGGGAGAGGGGACAGAGGGATGGGGAGAGGGATGGAGAGAGGGGAGAGAGGGATGGGGAGAGGGATGGGGAGAGGGAGGTGAGGGGAGAGGGAAGAGAGGGATGGGGAGAGGGGAGAGAGGGATGGGGAGAGGGGAGAGGGAAGAGGGGAGAGGGAAGAGGGGAGAGAAGTGGAAAATGGGGAAGGGAGGGAGGGAGAGGGGGGAGAGAAGAGAAAATGGGGAAAGGAGAGGGATGGGGAGAGAAAAGAAAAAAGAGGACTGGGGAGAGAGGAATGGGGAGAGAAGAGGGTAAGAGGAGAGGGGAAGTAGAGAGCAAAAGGGGGGGAGGGGGGAGAAAGAAAAAGGTCACGTAGAATTCTTTATTTCATCTCAAAACCTTTCCGAGGTTTTTGACGTTGGGCCAACCGTGAGAGGTAGGGAAAGTGGGGGATAAAGATGGGGGGGGGGGCGCAAGGGTGGATGGGGGATGGAAGAAGGGGATGGGGAGGAATGGAGAAAGGGAACGGAGAGCGAAGGGAAGGGGAAGAGGGAGCAAGTGCGGAAGCTATTATTTGATTAACTTTTTAGGTCTTTTCTTCTATTCCCTCGAGCTATCCCTCCCCCCCTCTCTCTCTCTTTCTCTCTCTCTCTCTCTCTCTCTCTCTCTCTCTCTCTCTCTCTCTCTCTCTCTCTCTCTCTTTCTATCTCTCTCTTTCGTAATTGGGAAAAATACTACAAATCTTCAAAAAGAAAAGAAAAGAAAGAAAAGAAAAAAAAACTAATTTATTCATGTTTACTTTACGATGAATCTTAATCTCACATCTTTTAGAAAGTGAAGTGGAGGAAAGTCAAGAAAAGTAAAGTAGAAAAAAAGTAAAATAAAAAGAAGATATAAATTCTCCAAATATTACTAGTGAAAATGGGAGAAAAAAAATGTGCGTCCGACCTCTCATCTCCCGTCATCTTCAAGGTCAACGGACCAATCTAGGTCACACGAGCACGTACCGCACGACTTCCCCCTTCCTAGTCCCCCCTCCCCCCCTAATCCCAATCCAGCTCCTCTTAACCCTACTTACTCTCCTCCTACCCTCCTCCCTCCCTCCTCCTGCTCCCCCTCTATCTCTCTTCTTTTCTTACCTCCCATCTTCATTTTCCCTCCTTCCCCTCTTCCTCTTCCCTCCACCTTCCCCTCTTCCTCTTCCCTCTTCCTTCCCTTCTTCCCCGTCTCCCTTCTATCCCCTATCTCCTATTCAACTTTTCCTTTTCTTCATTTTCCTCCTTCTCGTCCCTTCCCTTCCCCAACTCTTTCTTTATCCTCCTCCATCCTCCTCCCTACGCCTTCCTCTCCTAAACTCTTTTCTCCTCTCCTTCCCTTCTTTCGTCCCCCTCCTCTCCTTTCACCACTTCACTTCACCTCAGTTCTTCTCTCCTCTCCTTTCCTCGCTTCACCTCTCCTCTCCTCTTTTTTCCTCACTTCACCTCTCCTCCCCTCCTCTCTTTTCCTCACTTCACCTATCCTCCTTTATCGTCCCCTCTTCTCTCCTCTCCTCTCCTCTCCTCTCTTCCCCCCTTCCCCTACCCTCAAGACAACAAACTAATCAGACATCCTCTGCTTCTCCGTTGACATCTCGGTCCCGCCCTTCCCTTTCCCTTTCCCTTTCCCCTTCCCCTTAACTTCCTTTCCCTTTCCCCTTAACTTCCTTTCCCTTTCCCCTTAACTTCCTTTCCCTTTCCCCTTAACTTCCTTTCCCTCAAGGCCAAAGGAGGGAAGGCAAGGAGGAGAGTGGAAAGGGTGAGGGAAGGGGGAGGGAGGGAGGGAGGGAGGGAGGGAGGGGGAGAGAGAGGGAGGGAGAGAGAGAAAAAAAGTGAAAGAGAGAGTGAGAAATAAAAGGAAAAAAAAAATAAAGACAGAGATAAAAAAAAAAATCGAGAGCGAGAGAGAAAGAGAAACCGTGGTGCCCCCCCCCCGCCTCCCCCTTAAAAAGCCCAAGAGCGGAAATCAGAACGAATGGCCCCCGAACACCTCCGGGGAGCCGAGTGCTGCTGGCCTCCGCCTCCGCCTCCGCCGCGCCGCGCCGCCCCCGTTCTTTCCTATTAGGACAAATCGCTCTCCGAAGACAGGAAGGAGGGAGGGAGGGAGAAGGGGAGGGAGAAGGGGAGGGAGAAGGGGAGGGAGAAGGGGAGGGAGAAGGGGGGATACGAAGGGGGGGATACGAAGGAGGGAGAGGGAGGATACGAAGGAGGGAGAGGGGGAGATACGAAGGTAGGAGAGGAGGGATACGAAGGGGGAAAAGGGGGGAAGAGGACAAATCGCTCTCCGAAGACAGGAAGGAGGGAGGGAGGGAGAAGGGGAGGGAGAAGGGGATTACGAAGGGGGGATACGAAGGGGGGGGGATACGAAGGAGGGAGAGGGAGGATACGAAGGAGGGAGAGGGGGAGATACGAAGGTAGGAGAGGAGGGATACGAAGGGGGAAAAGGGGGGAAGAGGACAAATCGCTCTCCGAAGACAGGAAGGACGGAGGGAGGGAGAAGGGGAGGGAGAAGGGGATTACGAAGGGGGGATACGAAGGGGGGAGAGGGGGGATACGAAGGGGGGAGACGGGGAATACGAAAGGAGGAGAGAAGGGGAATACGAAAGGAGGAGGGGAGAGGGGGGGAATACGAGGGTGGAGGAGAAGGGGCCGTGGTGGGACCCCCTTAAGAAGGAATGTTATGGGGCATAAAAAATCATATATCCGATCGCCCTTGTCCTAATCCGCGTGATGAGGTGTCTTAAGAACGCACTATAAAAAAGGAGAGAGAGAGAGAGATAGAAAGAGAGAGAGAGATAGATAGAGAGAGAGAGAGAGAGACAGAGAGAGAGAGAGAGAGAGAGAGAGAGAGAGAGAGAGAGAGAGAGAGAGAGAGAGAGAGAGAGAGAGAGAGAGAGAGAGAGAGACAGAGAGAGAGAGAGAGAGAGAGAGAGAGAGAGAGGGGGAGAGGAGACGAGAGAGAGAGAGAGAGAGAGAGAGAGAGGCGAGAGAGAGAGAGAGAGGAGAGAGAGAGAGAGAGAGAGAGAGAGAGAGAGAGAGAGAGAGAGAGAGAGAGAGAGAGAGAGAGAGAGAGAGAGAGAGAGAGAGAGAGAGAGAGAAGGAGAGAGAGAGAGAGAGAGAGAGAGAGAGAAAGGGGGGAGAGGGAGAGAGGGAGAGAGGGAGGGAGGGAGAGAGGGAGAAAAAGACTGAGAGTGAAAGTGGGAGTGAGAATGAGAGTGAGTGAGAGAGAGATAAAGAGATAGAGATAGATAGATAGATAGATAGATATACAGAGAGAGAGAGAGAGCAGAAAGAAAATTAAGCAGAAAAGAGGTAGAAGTGGATGACTGGAGGGAGGAAAAGAAGAAAAGAAGAAAAGAAAAGAGGAAAAGAAGAAAATAGGAAAAGAGGAAAAGAGGAAAAGGGCAGAGGCGGACACGGAGCCCAAGTAGGATCCTATCAAGCGGCCCGAGTCCTGCCGGACAGAAATCCTCTTTCACGCTAATGGCAGATCACGAACAGTGCCCGCCCCCTTCTCTCCGCCTTAGAAGGTCACCCTTCTTCGGACATCCTGGAAACTGGGGAAGGGAAGGGAAGGGAAGGGAAGGGAAGGGAAAGGGAGGGAAGTGGAGGGAGGGGCAGGGGCGGGAGGGGAGGGGAAGGGACAGGAGTAAGTGGAATGGAAAGGAGGGGAGGGTAGGGGAGCAGGGAGGGGGGCAGGGAGGGTTGGAGAGGCTAAGAGGTAACGAGTGAAAGGGGGCGGAGAGGAAGGGGGATAGGAACAGAGGGACAGGGAGATAAGGGAGAGAGTGATAAGGAGATGGGGCAGAGTGGTAGGGGGAAGGGGCAAGGACGGGGCAACAAGGAGGGAGGGGGAGGGAGGAGGGAGACAGAGGGAGGGAGTATGGGTGGGAGGGGGAGGGAGGGGGAGGGAGGAGGGAGAGAGGGGGGGAGGGAGGGGAGGAGGGAGGCAGAGGGAGGGAGGAGGGAGGCAGAGGGAGGGAGTATGGGTGGGAGGAGGGAGGCAGAGGAAGGGAGTATGGGTGGGAGGGGGAGGGGGAGGGAGGAGGGAGGCAGAGGGAGGGAGTATGGGTGGGAGAGGGAGGCACAAGTGTCTGACTGCATTCAAGATGCAATGTACAAACGGATCAGCATCCTTCAAGCCTCCTTTCACCCTCCCCCCCTTCCTCCTATCCGTCACCCCCCTCCTCCCTCCTCCCTCAGGCACACACGCACCAATAATTTTTTCATCCTCATTCGGATCCTGGTTTGGGAGGGAGGGGGGGTGAGGGAAGGAACTGAGGGAGAGAGGGAGAATGAGAGAGAGAGAGAGAGAGAGAGAGAGAGAGAGAGGAGAGAGAGAGAGAGAGAGGAGAGAGAAAGAGAGAGAGAGACATGTGGGAGACAGATATGTACAGAGTCTACATACAAACAGGCATGTTTTACATCAAAATCTGCGGATATCTGTGCGAGCTCTGACGCCCGTTATTCCCCGCTGATTTCCTCGATGCGGGCGCGGGGTGCGCGGGTGCGTTTGACGATCGCCCTGTGGTCAGCATGCAAATGAACGGCTGGGGCGCTCATGGCGATTCACACCGGCAGTGGCAGTGGCAGTGACAGTGACAGAGAGAGAGAGAGAGAGAGAGAGAGAGAGAGAGAGAGTGTGTGTGTGTGTGTGTGTGTGTGTGTGTGTGTGTGTGTGTGTGTGTGTGTGTGTGTGTGTGTGTGTGTGTGTGTGTGTGTGTGTGTGTGTGTGTGTGTGTGTGCGTTTGTGTGTGTGTGTTTGTGCCTCTCTCTCTATTGGAGAGAGCATTATATAGAATGCAACTTATATGT
Source organism: Penaeus japonicus (assembly GCF_977035675.1). Lineage (NCBI taxonomy): Eukaryota > Metazoa > Arthropoda > Malacostraca > Decapoda > Penaeidae > Penaeus > Penaeus japonicus. The sequence goes on from NW_028234442.1 coordinate 18,265,505, forward strand.
CTGTGCTTGTCTATATACGTGTATGTATACATTTCGGACTTGCCCGTGTATGTATACATAAACAATCACCCCCCCCCCTTCCCCGACTACTTATTCCAGTTGGCGTCCGTGGCGGTAGATATGCGAAGCTGAGGCCACCCCCGGCCCCCATGGCCCTGGCCCCGAGCCCCCCCTGCTCTGGCCTGACACAGCTGGCCCGACACCACGATCGTCGCACCTGAGGGAGAGGAAACACGTGTGAGAGGATGAGCATGATTCCACGGAGCTGCATGACTATCTGCATGACTGTCTGCCTGCCGATCGGCTCTGTCAACTTTGTGTTTGTTCCTCTGTCTCGGAGTCTATTTGTAATTATGCTTGTTTGTTCCTTAGTATGTCTGACTGTGTGTCTGACTCTGTGTGTGTGTGTGTGTGTGTGTGTGTGTGTGTGTGTGTGTGTGTGTGTGTGTGTGTGTGTGTGTGTGTGTGTGTGTGTGTGTGTGTGTGTTGTGTTTGTTTGTGTGTGTGTGTGTGTGTGTGTGTGTGTGTGTGTGTGTGTGTGTGTGTGTGTGTGTGTGTGTGTGTGTGTGTGTGTGTGTGTGTCCGTCTGTTTGCCTACTAATACCTATGAACTACATCTATTGGTCTGACTAACTTCATTAAGACTCATCTACCTATTCATCTTCAAACCATTTGTTTACATATACATATACATGCATACATTCAATATATATATACACCACATGAAATAATATCCTGTATACATAAACCATATAAAATAATGACACAGACAAATACCAACAAAATCTCGCTCTTCAAAAAATTAAAACAAATATCTATGAAACGATAAATAAATCCATAAAACTGGTAAAAAAAAATAAGACCAAAATCACGTCACCCGGAAACGCCATTCAATAGTATTAAAAGATGAAGTCGGAACACCGAGGCATTTCCGGTCTGATAGCACCGGGAGTTACAACAGAATGCAGGAAACGTATATTCGTAGAATACGAAAAATACGAAACGGGAATAAATCATGCAATACGAAATATGAAAAAAATACGAAATAAGAAGAAATAGAAAAAAACAAATACGAAATACGAAAAGTAAGAAATAAGAGCGAACCGATATTCGAAAATACGAAGAGGAAAAAAATACATAAAATTAATATTCGAATGACAAAAACGTTCCCTAAGCAGAAACAAATAAATAAATAAACAAATAAACAAATAAATAAATAAATAATACGCAAAAAATACCACCCCCACTCACCCCACCCTCACCCCCTAAAACAGAAAAAGAAAAACGGGAACAGAGAGGTGAACTCAGACCACCGTAAATAACAGTGTCCCATAAAAACGGTTCCAACATGCAAAGAGTAAGGCCGTCGTCATATAAATCTCCCGCGTTGGCCTGAGAAAGAGTGCAAGCGGGAAAGCAAGCAAGCAAACAAGCAGAAAAAAACATGCGCACGCATGCACGCATACCAACACCCATCTGCATCTATGCATTACTGTATGCATAGACATGTTAATGCATAAAATAGAGATAATAAATGATGTATTCAAAGGCATGCGCACACGCAGGCAAGCGAGCCAGTGGGCAAGCAAGGCCCACGCAGCGCACGCACACGCGAAAGCAAACACAGACAGACATGAGAAAAGGGAGGAGAGGGCCTGACTTCTTACCTACTATCTCTCTGTCAATCTCAATCTCAATCTCTCTCTCTCTCTCTCTCTCTCTCTCTCTGTATATGTATATATATATATATATATATATATATATATATATATATATATATATATAAATAAGTTGCATTCTATATAATGCTCTCTCCAACAAAATTTATACCATCTCTCTCCCGCCCCTCACTTCCCTCTCTGTTTTATCCTATTTACTTACACTTCTTAAATGCTCTTTACACTAATACATCAAAGATTTTTTTTTCAAATTAGAATAAGCAAACCCAATGAACATTTGACACGGTTCACTTCATCTGTTTTGCCATGAGATAAAATCATGAATCATTCGCGAATGTCAAGTCATATCAAATCATGAGCGTGTTAACGGATGAAAGTGGATAAGTAGAGGGAAATGTATAAAGAAAGAGAGAAAGAGAGAGAGAGAGTGTGTGAGAGAGAAAGAGAGAGAGAGAGAGAGAGAGAGAGAGAGAGAGAGAGAGAGAGAGAGGAGAGGAGAGGAGAGAGAGCGAGAGGAGAGAGAGAGAGAAGAGAGGAGAGAGAGAGAAGAGAGAGGAGGAGAGAGAAGAGAGAGAGAAGAGGTGAGAGAGAGAGAAGAGGGGAGAGAGAGGAGAGAGAAGATGGAGAGAGAGAGGGAGAGAGAGAGAGAGAGAGAGAGAGAGAGAAGAGGAGAGAGGAGAAGAGAGAGAAGAGGAGAGTGGAGAGAGAGGAGAGAGAGGAGAGGAGAGTGGATACAGAGGAGAGAGAGGAGAGGAGAGTGCATATAGAGGAGAGAGAGGAGAGGAGAGTGGATACAGAGGAGAGAGAGGAGAGGAGAGTGCATATAGAGGAGAGAGAGGAGAGGAGAGAGAGGAGAGAGAGAGTGAAAGAGAGAGAAGAGAGAGATGAGAGAGAGAGAGAGCGAGAGAGAGAGAGAGACGGAGAGAGGAGAGAGAGAGAGAGGAAGAGAGAGAGGAAGAGAGAGAAGGAGAAAGAGAGAGAGAGAAGAGGAGGAGAGATAGAGGAGAGAGAAAGAGAGATAGAGAGAGGAGAGAAGAGGAAGAGAGAGAGAGAGAGGAGAGAGAGAGAGAGAGAGAGAGAGAGAGAGAGAGAGAGAGAGAGAGAGAGAGAGAGAGAGAGAGGGGGGGGGGTGAGTCTGCGCCTACTCAGACGCAAACTCAGACTCAGCGCACGCGCGGGCGCACCGAGTCCTGATGCGCCAAATTAAACAATGTAAGATTAATTACATTGATTAAACCTGGTGTTCCCACTACAGGACTTCCCC
>NW_028234442.1:18271047-18281047 GCF_977035675.1 Penaeus japonicus
TTATATGTGTGTATATGTGTGTAATATATGTGTGTATATATGTGTGTAATATAGATATATATATATATATATATATATATATATATATATATATATATATATATGCACATATATACATATGTACACACACACATACATATATACATATATCGATACATATACAAATAAGATAATAAAAAAAACCAAGTCGACCCACCCAAAGGTCAAAGGTGAAGAAGAAAAAGACTCAGTGTACTCCTGAATAAAGGAATACAGAGGTGACACTTGAAAAAGTTTTAATTAGGCATTTAAGGAAAATGGGATTCCTTCGCGGTTAGGACAGGGAAGTGAAGGGGAAGGCGATAACAGGAGGAAGAGGGGAAGGAGGAGGAGGAGGTGGATAAAGATAAGAGAGGATTACAAATTTAAGTAGTAAAAGGGAAAAACAACTTGGGGGGAGGGCTTCAAATTGAGGACGGGGTAGCTGATAAGAGAGAGAGAGAGAGAGAGAGAGAGAGAGAGAGAGAGAGAGAGAGAGAGAGAGAGAGAGAGAGAGAGAGAGAGAGAGAGAGAGAGAGAGAGAGAGAGAGAGAGAGAGAGAGAAAGAGAGAGAGAGAGAAAGAGAGAAAGAGAGAGTACGAACAAACAGATAACAGACAAGAAAGAAGATCAGAATGAAAAAAAGAAAGAAAAAAAGACCAATAAACCTATAAGAAAAAAAAGAAAGAAAAGAAAGGCAACATGAAATATAAATTGAAAAATGAAAAATATAAAAGATAAACACTAAAGAGAAAAGGAATTAGCGCGACTTCATCCCAGTCTCCAAATCCGTCATATCCGCTTGGGTAAACCTGTCGAATTTCTATCGGGGGTGAGGGGGGGTGTTTTGAGGGGGTGTTTTCGAGGGTGGTTGTATGTCGAGGGTCATATGAGGGGGTGGGTGTGGAGGCATGAAAAAGAGGGTAGGGGTTGGGGTGGAGGGGGTCTCAGGGTATGGGCGGGGGCAATGGGGGGGGGGGGGGGGGGGGGGGGGGGGGGGGGGGAGGGGAGGGGGGAGGGGTGGGGGGGGAGGGGGGGGGGAGGGGGGGGGGTGGGGGGGGGGGGGGGGGGGGGGGAAAGTGGTGTAAGGGGTCAGGGTATGGCGGTGTGTCTATGTGAGGGTTGAGGAGTTGAGGGAGGTAGGGTATGAGGGTGGTGAAGGTGTGAGGGGGAGAAAAGGAGGTGAAGATATAAGGCGGAGGATAAGTGTGTGTGTGTGTGAGAGAGAGAGAGGAGTGTTTTTTATTCTTTATTTCGATCTTCTCTTTCCTTCGTTCTCTCCGTATTTCACTCCTTCGCTTTTTTTTTCGTTCTCTCTTTCTCTTTCTCTCTCTCTCTCTCTCTCTCTCTCTCTCTCTCTCTCTCTCTCTCTCTCTCTCTCTCTCTCTCTCTCTCTCTCTCTCTCTCTCTCTCTCTGTCTGTCTGTCTGTCTGTCTCTCTGTCTCTCACACACACACATACACACACATACTCTTTCTCTCACTCTCACTCTCACTCCCACCCTCTCCCACTCCAACTCCCACTCTCACCCCCTCCCACCCTCACTCCCACTCCCACTCCCACTCTCTCTATGTACACACCCCAGTACCTATTTTTTTTCTATTTTCCTTGCCGTCCGCTCGTTCACCTTTAACTAACCTGTCACCGGTGGGCCCCATCTATTTTTTACACCCACCAACACCACTTACATTCTCATCGCCTCCGCTAGCCTCTACTTACGAAATTGCTTATTTTCCCAATCACTTACTTACTTACTTACTGACTGACTGACTGACTTATTCACTCGCTTATTCACCCACTCTTACTTCTTCACTTAACATTGGCTTACTCACTAACTTATCAACTCGCTTATTCATTCGCTGATTTACACACTCACTTACTCACTTATCGTCTATCTTATTTACCCACTTACTCACTTATTACTTCGTTTTTTCACCCACTTTCAGTTATTCAGTTACTGACTCCCATAATCACATATGCATTCAATATTTTGTTATTTACTCATCGTCTTGCTCACTTACTCACTTTTTTATTCGCTCATTCATTTACTTATTTACTCATCTACATATATTCATATACTTATTCACTCATTCAATATTTTCAACTACTCATTTACTCACGTAATATCATCACCTACTCATTTACTCACGTAATATACTCACCTACACGCTCACACTCACTTAAATATATTCAGTCACGAACTCTGGAACTCACTTATCCAACTCATTCACTCAACTACTCAGCAACTCACTCATCCGCTCATTTTTTTTCTCCCTCAACCCAAAAACCGATCCATTGCAAATATCCCTGTGTTTGCACCCCTCCCTCCTCCACTGCCCATCCCCTTCCCCCTCCTCCTCCTCCTCCTCCTGTGGACTTCACCTCACCTCACCTTCCCCTTCCCCCTCCCCCTATCTCATCCCTCCCTCCCTCCTATGCAGTATAACCCAGGCACTCTAAAGCATCGCATGAAATTAACACACGAAAAAAAATTTACTTACTCAAGCTCTTTCCATTCCTTCCAAATCCCTCCCCCCCCCCCTCTCTCCCAGCCCCCTTTCCCCTCTCCCCTCTTCCTTACCTTCCTCTCCCCATATCCTCGCCCCTCCCCCCTCCTTTTATGATGTCAATTACCAAGAGAGAAGCAAAAGGTATGGGGTGGGGGGAGGGGAAAGGGAGTAGGGAGTGGGAGGGGGAGGGGGGAAAGGGTAAATAGTAGGAGTGGGCGGGGTGGGAGGGAGGAGAGAGCGAGGTAGGGCGGGGGGGGTGAGTGAGAGTCGAGGGAGGAGATGCAGAGGAGAAGGACGCGGAGGGGGGAGAAGACAGGGGGGTGGGGTGGGGGAGAGTGGGGAGAATAGGGAAGGGTGGGAGGGAGAAGAGTGGGGGTGGAGGGGGACGTGGGGAAAGGAGAGTAAGGAGTGGAGGGCTGGGGGAGTAGGGAGTGGGCGGGGGAGTGGGGAACGGGATGGGGAATGGGGAACGGGAGTAGGGAGTGGGAGGGGGAGTGGGGAAAGGGAGTGGGGAGGTGGAAGGTAGGGGGAAGGGAGTGGGGAGAGTGAGGTGGAGAGGGAAGGGAAGTGGAAGGGGAGAGGGAAGGGTAAGGAGAAGGGGAAGGGAGGAGGGGAGGGGGAGTAAGAAGGGAGGTGGGTCGTTGGCGTAATGGACGAGGGGGGTAGGAGGGGGCGCTGGCTCTACAGTCATGCATTTACGGTCGTTAATCCCGGCAAGTTGTTATGGCCTCGTCGACTTAACGACCCTTCACTCTTCTATGCGATACTTACAGACAAAAAAATGAACGAGTTTGAAAAGTAAGATAAGGGTAATACTCGTCGCAAAAAGGGCAGTTTCGTAAAGGAAAATAACGGAATGGTGGAGCCACATGGAGTGCACATACTTACTTACTTACTTACATACATACATACACTTACACCCACATAGCCACCCACACACACACACCTACCCCCCCCCCCCACACACACACAGAGGACCGTACATCAGCAGCACCGCCAGAAACAGATGATCGTTTCATCAGTTCAGGCCGGGGTGAGGTTTCAGCTGTTCCTTGCCATGTTACGTCAGAGCAACCCTTCTTTTCACTTCAGACACGCATCATAACCCCACGGGAGTGAGAGAGAGAGGGGGGGAGGGGGAAAGGGGGATAGGGAGAGGGAGGGAGAGAGGGAGGTAGGGAGACGGAGGGAGAGGGAGAGGGAGAGGGAGAGGGAGAGGGAGAGGGAGAGAGAGAGAGAGAGAGAGAGAGAGAGAGAGAGAGAGAGAGAGAGAGAGAGAGAGAGAGAGAGAGAGAGAGAGAGAGAGAGAGAGAGAGAGAGAGCGAGAGCGAAATAAGGAGGCTCCAATTCTCTTCCTCTTCTTAACAAAACCAATCATCCGCATATCACCTCCCCCTCAGGTCCAATCTCGAACAGAAAGTCAAAAGGGAGAGGGATTTGGGGGTCCTTTTAAAAGCCGACTTGAAGGGGTTTAGAAGTTAAAAAAAAAAGTCGAGTTGGCAACCCTCATCGCCTTAGCCCGGGGCTATGGGTTCGCGGCGCTGCCAGACACACGACTCGCCCCTTGTATCATTTCTATAAATACTAAACGCTGGCTAAATCCGACGAGTCTGCCGGCCTACGTCAGAACCGCATTGCACCTGCCGGGACGGTAAACCTGATAAACGCACACCTGAAGCCAAGGAAAGAAGGAGAAATAAACGAAGATAAGGGGGCGACCCTGCATGTGCGTGCGTCCCTGGCATGCTGAAGACCAGGCGTCCGGGCCACTATAGACGGCGGCGGCGGGGTATGCGAGAAGATATTTAACCTCCGCCATTCATCAGTCTCTCCGTTACTAGCGGACCTCTCCGTGGCTCGAAACCCGCACCTCTACGGCTTCTTTGCGTCGTCGTCTAGGACTTACGGGCGTCGGGGGTACGAAGACGGGATCACACCACAAATTAACCTAACGGCCAGGGAAGCGAGCGAGGTGCCGAGATTTCAAAATCAGACAGTACGAGAGAACGAGAGTGAGCGACCGAGAGAGAGAGAGAAATGAAGAAGAAGAAAAAAAAAACGCATTATCTTGCATCAGTCACCCTCTAGAAGGGGCACAACGACGCCATCTTGATTTGTGAAGACAACACGGGCCAGTGGCATCGCTCTAGCAATGCCACTTTTGACGTGCCTCGCTAACCTTCCCTTCTGCCTTCCGAGGAGAAAAGGAAGGAGAGAAGGTGGGATGAAGAGAAGGAGAGAAGAGAGAGGAGAGAAGGTGGGATGAAGAGAAGGAGAGAAGAGAGAGGAGAGAGAGGAGAGAGAGGAGAGAGAGGAGAGAGAGAGAGAGAGAGAGAGAGAGAGAGAGAGAGAGAGAGAGAGAGAGAGAGAGAGAGAGAGAGAGAGAGAGAGGAGAGGGGGGGGGGGGAGGAGAGAAGAGAGAGAGAGAGGGAGGGAGAGAGAGAGAGAGAGAGAGGGAGAGAGAAAAGAGAGAGGAGGAGAGAGAGAGAGAGAGAGAGAGAGAGTGAGAGAGAGACGGAGGAGAGAGAGAGAGAGGAGAGAGAGAGAGAGAGAGAGAGAGAGAGAGAGAGAGAGAGAGAGAGAGAGAGAGAGGAGAGGAGAGAAGAGAGAAAGGAGAGAAGAGAGAGAGAGAGAAAAGCAACTAGTGTATATTCCGAATAGGTCGAAACAATGAAACAAAGACAACATAGAGAAGCCAACCTAATTCCCAATTCACGAAACAAAAACAATCAACCCACACGCTACACGTAAACACAAATGACTAACAACAATAGTTAACCAAAGAATACCAAAATATTACCAATAAATAGATAAATAGATAGATAAATAAATATATACACCCAAAAGACCCCAGAAAATAAGAGAGAGAGAGAGAGAGAGAACATTTGCCCAAGAAACACAAAGCTTATGCCAAGAGGACTCAAAGAAGACGAGGACGCCAGGCAAGACGGGGGGGGGGGGGGGGGGGGGGGGGGGGGGGGGGGGGGGGGGGGTGTGTGGGGGGGAGGGGGGGGGGGGGAGAGAGAGAGTCAAGAAGCGTCAAGATGAGGTTCATTACGAAGGGAAGGAGGGAGGGAGAAGGGAGGGACGGAGAGCGGTGAATAAGGAAACGGCCGAGGAATGAGAGAGCGAGAGAGAGATAGAGAGAAGGGGTAGGAAGGGAGGGGAATGGAATGAGAATGAGTAAGGAACAGAGGGAGAGATAGGGGGTGAAAAACAGAGAAGAATCAGTATTCGAGGAAGAGGTAGACGAGGAATGAGGAATGAGGGTATGAGGAGAGGACAAGACACGCGAGGAGACTGCCTGAAGGTCAACGGTATAAACGGACTGACTTGGGGCCTTTAATAGGTGAGGGGGGGGGTAATGGGAGAGGGGAGGGACTATTAGGAGAGAGAGAGAGAGAGAGAGAGAGAGAGAGAGAGAGAGAGAGAGAGAGAGAGAGAGAGAGAGAGAGAGAGAGAGAGAGAGAGAGAGAGAGAGAGAGAGAGAGAGAAAGAGAGATAAAGAGAGAGAGAGAAAGAGAGAGAGAGAAAGATAGAGATATAAAGAGAGAGAGAGAAAGATAGAGATATAGATAGAGAAAGATAAAGATAGAGATATAGAAAGACAAAGAGAGAGAGAGTAGAGGCACAAGAGGGATGTAGTAGCAACTTGACCTAGACCTCAATTTTTTCTCGCATTGGCACTAAAAATTCTCCCTCCGGTCTAACTTATCCTCCCCTTCGCCCTTTCCTCAAGATTTCGTTCTCTCATTTTCTATTAATAACAGAAAATTAGTGACACTTAAAAGATGGGGAGGGGGCAGGAGGGGGGGTTAGGTACGTGTAGGTTACGCAGTGACCTAAATTAAGCATGAGTGAAAGAGTATGACCGTTGATAAAAGAGAGAGAGAGAGAGAGAGAGAGAGAGAGAGAGAGAGAGAGAGAGAGAGAGAGAGAGAGAGAGAGAGAGAGAGAGAGAGAGAGAGAGAGAGAGAGAGAGAGAGAGAGAGAGAGAGAGAGAGAGAGAGAGAGAGAGAGAGAGAGAGAGAGAGAGAGAGAGAGAGAGAGAGAGAGAGAGAGAGAGAGAGAGAGAGAGATAAGGAGAAGGAGGTTGAGAAGGGAAGGAGGGAGGGAAAGGGAGAGGGAGAAGGAGCGAAATGAGAGTGAGAGAGCAAGAAAGAGAGAGAGGGAGAAAGAGAGAAATGTAAAGAGAGAGAGAAAGAAAATAGAAAGAGAAAGAGACATAAACATAGAAAAACAAACAAACAGAAATAGAGACAAATTGTCAGACAGACACAGAGAGAGAAATAATAGAGAGGCAAAAACAGACAAGGCACAGTAAAGACCAAGAAAAAAACACAAGAAAAGCGGATTATTCACATAAATCAGATGACGCAAGGGATTACTCACAGACAGGAATAATCGGGGAGAAGGAGAAAGGCTAAATAAGGCAGATAACCAGGCCAAGATGGAGGATGGAAGAGGAGAAGAAAAAGAAGAGGAGGTAGAAGAGACATAAAAAAATGGAGAAGGAATATGGACGAGTAGGAAAACGCCGATAGGAGGAAAGGAAGAAAAGGAGGAGAAAGAGGAGGAGGGGGGGGGAGGGAGGAAGGAAGAGGAAGAGGAAGAGGAAGAGGAGGAGGTGGTGGTAGAAGTAGGAGGAAGAAGGAGGGAGGAATAAGGAAGGAGCAAGAGGAAGGATAAAAGAGGGAGGAAGAGAAAGAAGGAAGGGGATAAGATAAAAGAAAAAAAAAGTGAGTAGGATGGAGGAAGAAATGAGGCGAGGAAAAGGAGGTCGACAAGAAGGAAGGAAGGAAGGAAGGAAGGAAGGGAGAAGATGAAAGAGAATAGAGGGATGAGAGGAAGACCAGAAAAGAAGGAAGATGAGAAAGAGAAGGAGGGAGGGAGGGAGGAGGGAGAGGAAGGAGCGATCGGGAGAAGCTGGTAATGGGCAGAACTTTGCAAAGGAATTCGACAGAAGTTTTCAGCCTTGAAGGAAGTAACGATTCCAGCTGTGAAGTTTTTTTCCCCCTTTCCGAAGTGTTGATGTGCAGCCATTTTCCCCTTGCCGCCCCTCTCTTCGACGGTCATAAGCTCCAACTTCCGGCATCATTTTCTCTCTCTCTCTCTCTCTCTCTCTCTCTCTCTCTCTCTCTCTCTCTCTCTCTCTTTCACTATCTCCCTCAGTCTCCTTTTCCTTTTCCTTCTTCTTCTCCCTCCCCCTCCCTTTTCCTCTCTCCATCCATCCCTCCTTGCCTGCCTGCCTGCCTGCCTGCCTGCCTGCCTGCCTGCCTGCCTGCCTGCCTGCCTGCCTGCCTGCCTGCCTCCCCCTCCCTCGCCGACACCTTCTTCCCCCTCTCCCTCTCCCCTGCCACATCCCTCTCCTCCCCTTTCCCTCCCCCCCTGCTACATCCCTCTCCTCTCACCTCCCCCCCTTCCCTCCCTCCCTCCCTCTCTTCTTAAAAAGGAAATTATCATAAAAGATGAAGAGAGAGGGTGACAAGGAAGATAAAAATGAAGGACCCAGAAGGTGGTAAGTGGATTAAGCCAGAGTGACAGATGGGGGGAGGGGGGAGGGGGGGCAAAGGGACCGAGGAAGCTGAACAAGAATAGGTGCACGAAGACCCACCGACACCCTTAAAATACAGGCTTACGGGCACACGGACACTCAAGGCATCCGTGTGGACATACACGACACTCAAACAACGCGAAACGCACACGTACACACCGATACTCTTTCTCTCTCTCACTCTTTCTTTCTCCTTCTCTCCCTCTTTGTCTCTCTCGCTCTTTCTTTCTCCTTCTCTCCCTCTTTGTCTCTCTCACTTTTCCTTTCTCCTTCTCTCCCCCTCCATCGTTCCCTCCTCTCCCACCCTCTCTCCCTCCTTCACTCCCTCGCTCTCTCCCTCCCTCTCCCCCTCGCTCTCTCCCTCTCTTCCTGTAATCCTATCTTCCTCTCTCCTCTTCCTCACACACACATACACAGTGCAGTGTCCTTCCAAGAGCCTCGAAGCCGCCAATGAGTAATCAATAAGCCACGTGATGGAAAAGCAACAAGTTAAGTCCCTCTCGACGGCCTCTCGATGATCATCTCCGGCTCTCCCGGCTCGCCCTCGTGACGTCACGCAAGCATCTCTCTCTCTCTGTGTCTCTCTCTCTCTCTCTCTCTCTCTCTCTCTCTCTCTCTCTCTCTCTCTCTCTCTCTCTCTCTCTCTCTCTCTCTCTCTCTCTCTCTCTCTCTCTCTCGCTTTCTCTCTCTCTCGCTTTCTCGTTCTCTCTCGCTTTCTCGTTCTCTCTCGCTTTCTCGTTCTCTCACTCTCTCTCTATCATCTCCCCCTTTCTCTATCTTTCATCTCCATCTCAAAGTCTCCCTCCTTCTCTCTCTCTAGTATCTCCCTATCTTTCTCCCTCTCCCTCTCTGACATACGCGTCTTACCTTCCGTGACGGACCACATCTTAAGTTGTTCAGCCTGAGATGGGCATCTAAAGATGCTGTATTTCCAATCATTTCCCAGACTTATGGTACACGAGTTTATATATGATTCATCAGCAAAGCGATACTAATTAATTAGCATTTTGTTCGATGCGCTATTTACGCAACATAAGTAATAAAAAGCCTGTCATTTCAACGAAAGGATAAGTTCAGCAGGGGAAACGACCCGACCCCGTGCAATATGCCCGTCGCGGTGGGGTTAAATCCTGCCTTTTACACACACAATATTTTTAAGAAGCATTTCCCTCCATTTCCCATTACTACATTTTTTTGCTAACTATATAAGTTCCCCCTAAAAGAAGGCGAGCTTTTTAACGCGGCCCTTCAAGTGTGAGGCATCATGTAAGGTAAATGTTTGACTGACGGCCTTCATCAGTCAGAGGAAGTCAGGCAGGCAGTGGGTTGATACTTGGGAGACCTTCTTCCGCGGCTTATGTGCAGGATGTGGAAAATGTGAATGGTTTTCGAATTTCTGTCTCTTGTCTCTCGCTCTTTCTCTTTCTCACTCCCCCTCTCTCTCTCTCTCTCTCTCTCTCCCTCTCTCTATGTCACAAGGACGAAGATGTATAGAAATAGGAAGAGACGAAGAGATGAAGAGGAGAAAGACAAAAATAGAATAGAAGAAAGAAATAAGAATATAAGGAAATAAGAATATTGGAGAAAGCGAAAGAAAAAAAAACAGCAGCAGCAAATAGACAAAACAAAACAAAACTAAAGAGAATATAAATGGATGAAAATCACAAAGAAAAAAACAAACAAACAATCTCAATCAGCCCACCGCCCACCTCTGCCGCCCACCTTTCTAGCTCTCCTCTCCAGCCAAACACACCACGAACACTTCCTTCTCTCACCTGTAAAGAAAAAAAAAATAGAATTAACAAAAAATAATAAATAAACAAAAAATAAAATAACAGAAAAAAGGGGAAAAAAAGAAAACAATATAAGCGAGAGCTAAAAATTCAAAATTAAAAGGAAAAGGCTGCATGTAATTTTC